>NC_140816.1:6742500-6750000 GCF_050613455.1 Vespa mandarinia | reverse complement strand
CTCTCTCTCTCTCTCTCTCTCTCTCTCTCTGCTTGAAGAGAAGAGAACTGCGTCCTTATAATCCTTTTGCTTGCAATTAATCGCAGAAACGAAAAGTCAGCCAATTCTGTTGTTGGCAATCAAAACTTTGTGGTTATTGACATATGACTTTTATATATATATATGTATGTATGTATGTATGTATGTATGTATGTATGTATGTATGTATGTATGTTCACGTATGTATGTATTTATATATGAATGTATATAGCATGTCTCTCAGCGGAGACTTGAAAAAGATTATTATGAAAAAGATACAGTGAAATTTTTTTTCCCCGACGACAATTTTTTCTGTCCGAAACAAATCAAAATTTTTGTTTTCATTTAGGAAACGATAAGAGGATACTGGTGCATATTACGAATTGATCCATTTCGAAATTTTAATCTGACCGAATCCCTTCAAAAATCTTATAAGAGAATTCTTCATTTGATGGCAATCTTTTAATTCCTTTTATCTGTGCATTCTGTTCTTTATCTTTCTTTTCTTTTTCTTTTTTTATACTTGAAAAAAATTCATCTCGTATACGTTAACTTATCAAACAGTTCTATGTGACAATGTTTACGTCGACGTATAAAATAAATAAATAAATAAATAAATAAATAAATAAATAAATAGATAAATAAAGAATCAATATTAACCTGTTAAGAATGTTCGATCGGTGATAATAAATGTGTTAAGATTTATTTCGATTAAAAAAAAAAAAAAAAAAAAAAAAAAAACCGATTAGATTAATGATAAATCGTAAAATGTAGAATTGAGATTTTTTTTCTTTTTTCAATTGGACAGTAACAAAAGTGATTTATTTTCATCTCGACAATATTTTCAACTAGTAATCATCAATTAACGTAATAAAGTATATATGAGAATGACTGGTGGATGGTATGATTTGCCATTGATAAACCATCGTCATAATTAACTTTTGTCTCGTGGCATTAGATCAGAATCATGTCTATTGATAACTATAATAATAATAATAATAATAATAATAATAATAATAATAATAATAATAATAATAATAACAAAGTGTATCCTTATTACAAAACGATAATACGATATTAAATGCATCGATTCGCTTGGTTATACGAATTCAATCGAATATACATTAAAACGAACGATCAAATTCTTGAAAATATTTGCGCTATTAACGACTAACACACGTACTTAAAAAAAAAATTATTCCAAACTTATATAGATAATATCGATTAAAT
The DNA here is from genome assembly GCF_050613455.1 of Vespa mandarinia. Classification (NCBI taxonomy): domain Eukaryota; kingdom Metazoa; phylum Arthropoda; class Insecta; order Hymenoptera; family Vespidae; genus Vespa; species Vespa mandarinia. The sequence continues at coordinate 6,748,752 of NC_140816.1, read as the reverse complement.
CGTTATAACTTATACTCAATCGCTCAGAAAAGTGATATATATGCTCAGTCCCTTTTTGATGTCTCAAAAGGAAGATTCTATTCGATAATTCTATAAATAAAATAAACTCGATGTAAAGGAAAAGAGAGAAAAAAAGAAAAAAGAAAAAAAAAAGAAAAAGAAAACTGATACGATTACGCAGCCGAATGCGCGATATTACAAAGATGTAAGTTCGTCGAAAAAAAAAAAAAAGGAAAAAGGAAAAAGACAGAAAAGAAAAGAAAAGAAAAGAAAAGAAAAGAAAAGAAAAGAAAAGAAAAGAAAAATGTCAGTGTACGAGTATACGCTTTATAGTCGGCTCGACTTGAGTACGATTAAACGAAATGAACAAAAAAAAAAAAAAATAAAATAAAATAAAATAAAATAAAATAAAATAAAATACGATAAAATAAAAAGAGATATAAAAAGAAAAGGGAAAATAAAACGAAATAATACAAAAAAGAGATGTAGAGATGAGAGTTGTAGAGAAGAGATACAGAGTTGCATACGCGTAGTACGAAGTACGAAATGTGTACAAATGATTTCTTCGAGAAAACTGATGTCGAGAGATAGAGAGAGAGAGAGAGAGAGAACCACTCGTGCAGTTGCAAGAGTAAGTGACACGTAACTAAGATGCAAAGGGCTCCTGCTTGTGTGTTTAAAGAAAAATAGCTCTTGCATCCAAGGAAAGAGGCGGTGAGGGGGGAGAGGAGAAGTTCAGAGGGAGGATTGATATAAAGCTGCTAAGCTTTACTCAAAAGGAAATAGAAACGCAACCTTCAGAAAGGGTAGCAAAGTACGAGAATAGAAAAAGGACAAACAATGTATTAATGTCATTCGAAGCGACATAGTTATTTTTCAAAATGGCTTTTAGTTAAAAAAAAAAAATAAATAAATAAATAAATGAATAAAATCGAGAAATTGCTAATTGCAAATTTTTCAAATCTCATTGCATTTTATTTTAGATCTTCTTTATGGTGTACGTTTAGAACAAAATTTTTTTTTTTTTTTTTTTTTTTTTTTTTTTTTTTCTTTAATCGTCTTTCCTCCTAGACCTCCTTTCTTTTTTTTTCTTCGACTATTTATGTTTAATAAAGAAAAATAATTAGGAATAAAATAGTTAAGGAAGTTCAAGCAGATAAACAGATTTGTAAACATTTCGTTAACGTGATATATATATATATATATATATATATATATATATATATATATATATATGTATATATTATACATCAAGGTGTACCTCCAACAAATATTTTTATAATTTTTATATGTATATATATATATATAGAATCGTATTTTGATTACTTATGTTACATAAATGTTATCCTTTTTCATACGATATATTTAGATGGTTATGAATAAAATATCAAGGAAGTGCAACCCCTCTTTGTAAATATTATATTACATTTAAATAATATATATATACTTATCCGTCAAGGTTTAAGTATATAAAGCAAATATTTTCTTATTTAATATATATATATAGAATCTTTTGATTATTTATAATACGCATGTGTCGTCCATAGTCACGATACAATAAACTAAGATAAATATGAATAAAATATTATGTTAAAAAATGAATATACACTGTATAAATATCGTAATACGTTTACATGAAACATAATATATAAATATATATATATATATATATATATATATATATATATATATATATATATACATGTATATATAATTTTTCTTTCATCATAAATCTCTTTGAAAAAGTATGAGAGAATGTAATAAGTAAAAGAATGATTTCATAGTAGATGTACAATAAATATAAGGGTTGTCTCTTCCCTTTTACCCTGTCTTCATGAAAAAGGAAGAAGTAGTAAACCCTAAAACGTTTCAAAATCGATTTCTTTAATATTTCGTAGGAAGAAGGAAACATTTTTGAGTGGTGATCGTGTGTTACGCTGGCTCGAATCATGGAATGATTCTGAACACGTTTCCGGTTCTAATCCCGAGGGATGTTTTACGAAGATCCCTACTTTTTTCTTTTTTTTTTTTCCTTTCTATCGCGGAAGATAAAATCTTAGAAGAAGAAAGAGAGAGAGAGAGAGAGGGGACCCTCTCGGCATTCAAATTCCCGGATGCTCGACTCACAGCATTTTCGTTACTTCTTCGAGTTATGTGGAAAAGAGAAGATAACGTTGACGAGAAGGGCTCATAATGTTTCCAAAGGGATGAAAGTGAGGAAAAGAGAGATAGATAGGGTGGGATGGTTGAGGAAGTCGGGGATACTATGCGTAAACGTCCCGATGCTCAAACTCACCCTCACCCTCTATCTATCTATCTATCTATTTATCTATCTATCTATCTATTTCTTTCTACTTTTAACCTTAGCACGTAAAAAAGGGAGAGAAGAAATAGCTGCTCTCTCTCTCTCTCTCTCTCTCTCTCTCTCTCTCTCTCTCTACTTCTTCCCCATTCTCTTTTTCCTTCTTTTCTTTCTCCCTCTTTGTCTCTTGGCGTTTCCCTCTCGTCGCTCACCTCAAACGACCGGAGCGACCTTTTTCCGCTTAGTTAAGTTACCCAAGGAAATCCGCGTCCGGAAGGACGAGGCTATAAATTTTTTTCTTCTACGAGCCCCGCGAGAGGCACCTACGTGGTCTTATGGTGGTCGGATAAGAAGGTATGGGTAAAGAAAGTAGAAATTTAACTTGTCTTTGAAGTATGAAATTTTTGACGAAACGTTTAAGATTCATCAAAGTGATAACTTCCTCGACGGATGATAACGAAGATCGAAACTATTAAAACTATAAGAATGATAATAATACGATGATCAATATAGAAATAGATAAGTAAAGTTATTAGTTCTAATATAATTCACGTAATACAGTTATATCAAACGATTACTGTCAAATAAATCAAATCAAAATATAATGTCCAAAGAGATTATCTCTAATATCGATATATTCGATATCAAAAAATCTTTCAATATTTCATGTTAAATTGAATGTCGACAAGAACTACACTGAATTGAAATACATTTTATAAGAATAGAAAAATTTTCTATTTATTTAAGATACTTTTCTCATAAAACAACCTTTGGATACATCAATCCAAGTTCAATGATCTTTGTAATCTAAATTCTTGTGAAATTAGATTTTCTTCTTCGAGAATATACAATAAAATATTTTATAATAAATGCGCTCTTCTCCTTCTTTTTATATAAATTAAAAATTCAAATATCCGTCTTTTACAATATTCATTGAAATATATATATATATAGATAATCATTTATAATCTAACACGACATATATATATATATATATATATATATATATATGACACGTAACAGGTCAAACAAATTACACTCTATCATAAACGAGAGTTTCTATGTAAGAGAGAAAAGAAAAAGAAAAAGAAAAAGAAAAAGAAAAAAAGAAAAAAAAAAGAAGAATAAATAATCAAACGTCGGAGATCAAAAAAGATAATAATGCCAATTGACAATCCATAAAGAAGCATCTAAAGATAAATCCTACCTACGTTCAAATCTCTTTTTTCCTTTTTCTCTCCTTTTATTCCTTATTCTTTTTTTTTTCCTTTTTCTTTTATTTTTCTTTTTTTTTTTTTCCTTCTTTTTTCTTCTTCGTTTTTTTTCTTTTCTTCCTCATAATCTAATTTATTTACATTTATAGTATAGGGAGAGGGTTTTGAAAGACGAAAGAAGAGAATAAAGAGAAAGGGACCCAAGGAAAGAGGAATTTGGGAAAGAGAAAAGAAGGAGGTAAGGTTGGGTGGTTGGGTGATTGGATGATGGTTAGATTGGATAAGGCGATCGTTTGATAGAAATAAAATAATGGATAGGACTGCACCGCTATGAATAAGGTAATCTATGCGTTACTACGGGGGTTGTGGCCGTGGGTATTGATCTGGTCACGGAGCCCCGCCTCTCCTACAACCCCCTACCCCAACGTCATCGCTCGTCTCTTACTATTCCACTACGCCCTCTCTTCGACTCATGCCGTCCTTCTCTCCTTCCCTTACCCTCCTCCTCTCTATCTCCATCTTTCTCTTTCTCTCTCACACACACAAACACACACACACACCTTGTCTGTCTTTTTTTACTCCTATTATTCTAAATCCTTATTTTTATTCTCTCTTTCATCATCAGCGAACACAAGTGAATTGTCATCCAACCGAAACTGAATGGGTCACAAGTTTCCTCTTTAATATTTACTTACATTTTAACTTTTTATTTTTCTTTCTTCTTACTATCTCTCTCTCTCTCTCTCTCTCTCTCTCTCTCTCTCTCTCTCTCTCCCTTTCTCTCTTTCGTTTTCTTTCCTTGTAATTTACATGCACACGTACACGCATACACGCACACACATACACATTTGCACGCGTGTAACAAATAGATTTAAGAATCTATTGTTAGATAACATTTTTTTGTTTCTCTTTCTTTTCTAATTTTTTTTTTCTTTTTTCTTTTTTTTTACTTATAAAATATGCCGATAAATTTACTACGGTAAAGAAACTGGGACACACACACACACACACAGAAATATATATATATATATATAAGCGGGATCTTTTCCCTTCGAAATGCACGAATAACAACTACATAAAACGGAAACAACATAGGTCTAAAAACTCGGTCCGATCAACGTTCTCACCTGTTGATACACGAAATATACCAAAGGATCGGTCCCCATCGAGAACAGAGTCTTGTCGAGTTTACTATAGTATTAGGGACAACGTTCTTACACTCTGAGAGTTTGAATAATGGAATACGTGTTTTCGAAGTACAACCAACCCCCTCCAATCGGCTTCTCTCTCTCTCTCTACTTCTCTATCTGTCTGTCTCTCTGTCTCTCTTTCTTTAACGTCTCTTTTTTCTCTTTCTCATCAATAACCATGTTATTCGAATCGAATTAAGCTTACAGTTCCAATTCCAATGGATTAATAGATCTTCGTAAGAATTGTATTACCAGAAGAAAATATTGTTCTCTCGTTTAAGGGATGAATTTCTTTCTTTTTTTTTTTCTTTATCTTTCTCTCTCTCGCTTTCTCTCTCTCTCTCATCTCCTCCCATTCTTTTTGAGTAATCCGATTTAATCGATTTTTATCAAAGGACAAAATGTTTTCCAACTCCATGACTGCTTTGGAATCCTTGCCAAGTTTAGCCGATGTTACTGACATAACCGACGATAGTCGTTCGTACAAATGCTTTCAATATCCACGTATCGTCATCGTCGTCATTCTTTATTTCTTTTATAATCATTTTGTTTCAAGTATCATGATACGAATTTATTCTACATTAAATGGCCAAACGAATAATACGAATTCACGTTCATCGAAGATCAAAGAAAAATTTCCTTCTTTTTTTTTTCTCCTTCTTTCTGAAAGAGGTCGAAGGAACATCATAGTTAGAAAAACAAAAAAGGAAGAAAAAAAAAGTAAAAAAAAATATATATATATATATATATATAAATCGAAATTAAACGTTGAAGAATGATATTGAGAAGAAAAAGGAGTATCCATAAAATCTTATCCTATATACAGAAATGTCTTCTCCCATAATTCTCCCATAATTCTCGTGCAACAATAACCTTATAGTTTTATGTTATATTAATCACTATTATTATTATTATTATTATTATTATTATTATTATTATTATTATTATTATTATTATTATACATTCAAAATTGATCGAAGCGTTTAATTGTAACAGTTGCGCGTCGTTAACTTCTAAATAGAACGAAAACGCGATAGTCCATTTGCATTTACGATATAATATTATTACCTAAACGTAATCGTTACGTTCGATCGTGTCACGTTAATCAATTTTATGTATGTACATGCGTAGTTTATTGTACGTACAGGAATAGTCGCCATTAAGAAGGACTAGTTTGCGGTTTTACGATCATTATGACTAGTTTGCGGTTTTACGATCATTAAAAAAGAAAAAGAAAAATAAAAAAAAAAAAAATAAAAAGAAAAAAGAAGAAAAAACCAAAGAAAAGAAAAAAAAAGAACACGATAAAAAAGAAGAAGAAAAATTTTCATCGACAAATTATCGATAAAAAAAGATTAATTGATCATCGAAAAACAATCTGAGAACTTTGAACTCGCAACCTTTGTTATTATATTATACATTTTCTCCTTTCGTACCTTTCTTTCTTTCTTTTGTTTTTGTTTTTTGTTTTTTCTTTTCTTTTACAAACAAACAAGCCTTTATACGAACACCGAAACGTTAGAAATATTTCTCAACGCCTTCATAT
>NC_140816.1:6532500-6735000 GCF_050613455.1 Vespa mandarinia | reverse complement strand
AAAAAAAAAAAATTCATGAATCCCATTAGAAACATAAATGGTGTTTTCGCGAAAAAAGGAGAAAAAGAAAAAGAAAAAAAAGAGAAAGAAGAAAAAAAGAAAAAGAAACAGAGAAAAAGATTGTACACATATAACTCATACGTTAATCTTAATGATTCGAGTTAAGTGGCTGCTGTTTGCAAAGCTGAAAACGAAGGTCGAAATGAAAAAGAAAAAAAAAAAAAACCCAGAAAAAGAAAAGAAGAAAAAGAAAAAGAAAAGGAAAAATTTCATAGACGACGCTAACACCGACTAACTAACTAACTAACTAACTAACTAACTAACTACGTTGAAACGTGTTAGAATAGGAAAAATGTTGACGCTTGAGAGAAATTGTTTGAATAGTGCGCGCGCACATCTAATCACGTTAATCACGTTTGACACTCGCACGTGTAACGCCCATAAAAGGTCCGATAAGACGATCTTCTCTTCCTCTCTTCCTCTCTCTCTCTCTCTCTCTCTCTCTGTCGTATGTTGAACGAGAAACCATGAGAACGAGAGCGTTACGATCTTAGGATACCTATAGCTGTCTACTTTGTCATTCATGGAAAATTGAATTACGAATTATCTGAAATTGATCTCAAGATTGGACTTGTCCAAAACTTAGTTTCCTACCCACTCCTCTGTCCTCTCCCTTCTCTTTCTCTCTCTCTCTCTTTCTCTCTCTATGTATATGTGAATATATAAATTAAATCAAGTAAAAAAAAAATTGACATAATAAAAGAGAAGAAAATTTTCTTTCAACCTTATTCCCACCCCCCACAAAAAAAAAAAATCGTCACTTAATAATTCGAGTTTGTAATGTCTTTTTTCTTCTCTCTCTTTATTTTTTTTATCTATTCCTTCTTTTTTCTCCAATTATAAGTTGTACTTATAATACAGATATATTGTATTATATATTATATATTATATATTATATATTATATTGTGGTATAGTAATGATTATTTGATGATATAAATTTTCTTTTTCATTTTTCTTTTTTTTTTTCTTCTCCTTCTTTTCGTTTAATTCATCAAAAGCGTTATAATTATTAGTTCGTATCTGAATGATTAATTTTACAATATAGCAAAGCAATATGTAATATATAGTAATACCTGACATTATTATAATGACGAGAGAATAAAATTAAATTATAAATGGTTAAACAACGTATTATTCATCAAAATTTTAGTACGATCAAGTCGATATTTAATCGATTGGTTTACAGGAATATTTTCTGTATATAAAGATAGAAAATGAGTGAGAGAGAGGGAGACAGAGAGAGAGAGAGAGAGGGAGAGAGAGAGAGAGAGAGAGAAAAATATAGAGAAAGAGAAAGAGAGAGAAGTATATATATATATATATATATATATATATATATATATATAAGTGTAAAAGACAAAAGTTAATATAGACTATGTATATGCCATAAGTTGGCCATCTTCCTACGCAAATCGATATACCATGCATAAGACATTTCGACGGTGAACAATAAAGCAGCTTGTTGCTCCTTGCGAGAAAGCTATCAAAGCGACGATCAAAATTTATTACCCTAATCTAGCACCATACGAAAATTGAATGGCTGCCTCATACGGAGAGAGAGACAGAGAGAGAGAGAGAGAGAGAGAGAGAGAGAGAGGGAAAACTTCGAACACGTTCTAGAGAAAACGGTGCAACGTACGAAGCTTTACGAGCATTCATCAGAGTACACATATACATACATACATACATACATACATATATGCATATATACATACATACATACATAGATACATGCATACATACACGTGCATACGTGTACAATGTGTACATACACGAAAAACTACTTTGTTTTTACGTGGATATAAAATACATTCACTCATTCGACAGTGAGAGAGGGATAATTTTTTCCTTCCATGGGACGAAACTTTCTAAACACGCTACGTTGCATCCAGCGTAACGTTGATAAATCAATAGAAGGTAACATGCGTGCAGAACGAAAAAGGGGAAAGGAAAGAAGAAAAAGGAAAATAAGAAAAAAATATAAAAAAAAAAAAAAAAAAAAAAATACAGGGCTCGCTTTGCTTCATGCTTTGCGACGCGTATTCGTCCGTCGTCGTCGTCGTTGTCGTCGTCCTTTTTATATCACGAAACATCGAGTTAAATTTCACTCGAAAGCTAACTTAATCGTGCTAACTTCGTTCGCGAATACGTAAAAAGGGGGAGCAAGAGGGGGGGGGGAGAGAAAGAAGAGAAAAAAGGAAAGAAAAAAAATAATAACAACGACGACGCTTTTTCTTTACGTGACGTATGTAGATATGTGTGACGTTTTCAAATACAATTGACAGAGGCTTAACGAGGGGAGAGAAAAAAGATCTCAAAACAAAAAAAAAAGAAAAACAAAAAATAAAGAAACAGAAAAAAACCCCAGCTTTTTTAGATATTTTACGTTTGATCATCGTATCGGACAAAATACAGAGAGATATAGAAAAAAGAAAGAGAGAGAGAGAGAGAGAGAGAGAGAAAGAGAGAGAGAGAGAGAGAGAATGAGGAAACTCATGTTATATGGAGATTACGTAAATTACATGTACATACATACATACACACACGTATACATACATACATACATACATACATACATAGGCGTATGTAGGCGTATGTTGTACGTATAAACGCATACACGCGTGAAAAGAGATTGCGTTTAAATTTCTACAGTGTAAAAATAGGTCGATCGTTGAAGCCCACATAGTGGCAGTTGACGGCGACGACGACTACGACGAGGACGACGCCCGACAACATCGACGACGACGACGACGACGACGACGACGACGACGACGACGACGATGGAAGAAGACGCGCAATTAGACTGGAAAAATATTAGCTCGGTAATACGAGAACCGTGTAACGCGATGCCTTTTAAATTCGGTAATTGACCCCCCGACTGGAAAGTGGTTGCGAACGGTATAATTGACGACTACGACGAGGACAGTAAAGTAGTAGTTTTCGAGTTCGCACGCCGAAACACGTATAATAAATAACAAATAATAATCCGTATCGTATAATCCCCTCGGCTAATCTTTAGCTTTTATACAACCTCCTACTCCTTTCTCTTCATCCTCATCCTTCCCTCTCGCCCACCCAACTTAACCGTATCCCCCATTCATTCTAACCCTTCTCACCAACATATCCATCTCCAGCTACACACCTTCATCATTCTTTTATCCCTGGTAAGACAAAGAAATAAATCTCCGTCTATAAACGATCATATTCGCATGATCTATGATCTCCCTCTTTCTCTCTCTCTCTCTACTCTTTTCATCTGTCCTCTTTGCTGCAAAGTTCATTGTCCCGAAAAAAAAAAGAACAACATCATTTATATTTAATCACCATAACCCATCCCGTGCCGTGTTACGATAACTTTTTTTTTTTTTTTTTTTTTTTTTTTTATAGATTCGAACGTGGGCGTTTTCACGTTCGGTTGCAGCTTTCAACGCAAGACAACGATAACTGCAATTAATTTACTATTTAAATCTTTTTACGCTTTGATATTTATATGATCTACAACGCGATCAAATCGTAATTTCAATCATTCGCGTCTTCCTCTTAAATCTCACGCGTTCTCTTTTATTTCATATTTTCTTTTATATCTGCGTTATCCACGAAATATATCTCTCATTCATTTATACGTTTGAATTTATTGAATTTATTTTTGAACAACTATGAAATACCTGAAGTATTATATCGCTTGAAATTACATTATGAATATAATTTAATACGTACACGTGGTATAATTCTTATGCCATAGGATAGAATCAATATTACAATAGGACAAATAAAAATTTGTGCTGTATTGAATATCGTCCAAAAAAAAAAAAAAAAAAAATAAATAAATAAATAAATAAATAAGTAAATAAATAAATAAATAAATAAAAAAAAATAAACAAAGAAATTAAAAAGTTAGAAGAAGAAAATACTATAAGATTCTAAAACGATGCTCATAACGACCGTGAACTTTACAAAGGAAATAGAATAATTCAAAAGATACATTGTCGTTTTATATCAGTCTAAATGCGATGCTTGCAAAATTGTGCACACAGTTTTAAATGAAAAAAAAAAAAAAAAAAAAAGAAAATAAAAAAAAAGGAGAGAGAGAGAGAGAGAGAGAGAGAGAGAGAAATCTTTGTTGCAAACTTGTTGCGTTATACATAAAACCAAAAGGGGGCAGGGGAAGGGTGGAGAAATGGCGGATGAGAACGAAGATATTGACAATAAAAATAAAGAAAGATAGGAAAAAGAAGAAGAAGAAAAAATGAAAGAAAAAGAAACTTCTTCGTATTATTCTTTATCGCTTCGATTTGTAAACGGCCTTATATGCAGTTTAAACTTAGATAACTACATAAATTGCTTTACACATTTTTCTTCTCTCGCATTAATGTTTCATCCATTTTCTTTTCTTTTCTTTATATCCATAAAGATCGTACGTAAATATGTATCTATGTACGTACGTAGAGGTATGTATATACATACGTTTGTAAGCACGTACAACGACATTTTCTAGTATTATATCCCCGTTCTATTTACAGATCTATTTCCTTAAAGAGTGACTTTATTATAGTTGTTTTCCCCTCTTCCAGATCATCCTCCCCCTACCCCTCTTCTCACCCAATCGTCCTATTTTATATTTAATGCGTACGCATACACGAATATACATAAAGATGACTAAAGAGATCGTTGTTAGGGTTACGTTAATACGAAACGCACATACGCGATTTACGTATACTAATAGCATAGTTTATTGCTTAGATTTGTCCTCGACAAATTATTATCATCAACGACCTTATTCAAATCGTTCGCATTTGTCGAGCGAACAAACGTTTTCTAACATAAGAGAAATCTATCTATGACGAAACACATAAAAAGCATATGTGCTGCTCATATCAAATGTATATATATATATATATATATATATATATAGGGTAGGACAAAAAAAATTTTCTTAAAGAGTCCAATACCGTTTTCTATTGGAATTTATAATTTTACGAAATCTAAAAAAAAAAGCAAAAAAGAAAAGAAAAGAAAAGAAAAAAAGTATAAGCAAAAAAAAAAATAAGAATTGATTTGTAAGAAAATCTCTTAAGAACTTTTGGATCACCCTGTAATGTGTGTCAGACGGGAAACGTTCAAGGGAGCATGATATATCCCTGAAGAAGAGGAAGAAGAAAAAGAAGAAGAAGAAGAAGAAGAAGAAGAAGAAGAAGAAGAAGAAGAAGAAGAAGAAGAAGAAGAAGCATAAGTAGTAGCAGTAGTAGTAGCAGAAGAAGAAGAAGAAGAAGAAAAGGAAAAGAAGAAGAGAGAAGGAGTACGTTTTCGAGAGATCGACGAGCGACACGTATATCTCGCGTATTTCTTCGACCGTATCCAACGTATATTTGCGAAAGAAGAATTATTACCCTTCTTTCTCGAAGCTTTCACTCCGCTACCTCGTCTTTTGCCGATGGAAAATCGATATCAAGTGTATGTGTGTGTGTGTGTGTGAGAAAGAGAGAGAGGGAGGATCGAAAGTACGCGTTTATCGGTTTATCCCTCTCCATCTCTTCCTTCTTTCTTATTTGTGAGCAAAATGTTCCTCTTCTCACTCTCTCTCTCTCTCTCTCTCTCTCTCTCTCTCTCTCTCTCTCTCTCTCTCTCTCTCTCCCTCTCTTACTTTCTTTTTCTATCTTTCGATGAAGATGAATGTCCGTCGTATTTTATATTAACGTAAACAGGAGTGTGAGAAAAAGAGTTAAAATAGAAGAAATATATATATATATGTGTAGACACACACTCATACGCACATACACGCACATACATATATATAAATTGCATCGATAGGAATTTTCGAATTATATTGAAAAAGAAAAATATATATATATATATATATATGTATATACACACACACAAGATGGTTCGGAATTTTTCGAAATAATTTGTAATAATTAATTACTCCTTCTCGAGACTTTTGGAAGCTAATTTTTTTTCTTTTTTCTTTCTTTTTTTCTTTTTTTTTTTTTTTGTTTTTTTTTTGTTTTTTCTTTACATTTTTCTTCTCTCCTTTTCCAATTGAAAACTGATAAAATTTTCGATCCATTCCATATACATATATACGTAAACGTGAAACTGCTGCTTTCGTTTTAGCACGAGAAAGAAAAGAAAAGAGAAAGAAAAAAGAAAAAAGAAAAAAGAAAGGAAGGAAGAAACATTTTATCCATGAAGGAAAATTCACATTCGCGTTATATTAACAGACGGATATAACAAACAATAAGGAGCTTGCACGAGCACCACATCCGCCGCATATTCGTACACATACACATGCATGGTTACACACTAATATACAGATACACACCATATTTTGTAAGACGCAACAACCAACAGAAACAGGGCGCAATGCAATTTCCATATTGACTAACACATAAGCGTGAGCAACATTTCTATATTGGCCGCGAGAACAACACTATCAACGGAATAGAAGTCAACGTATAACTTAACCTCGAAATGACCTCGAGTTACCGTTCACGACGATTCTATAACCGCGTAATAAACAAGCGTGAGTCTGTTAGAGAAGGTGCTCGTCGAGCATCGTTGTCGATCGTCGAAAATACAAAGCAGAAAAAAAAATGATAAACAAATATATAAATAAATATAATCGGCCGATCTATTTTTTTCGATGATTGCCTCTTATGCAATAATTTCCTACGATAAAATGCTAATAATCGTCCTCGTACTTTCGTAAGCATCATTTATATATTCATTGTTATGTTATTATTATTATTATTATTATTATTATTATTATTATTATTATTATTATTATTATTATTATTACTATTATTATATAAAATAATTGCTTCATGCAACGTAGGAAAAAATAAATTATTTATATTAAATTATTACATATATATATATATATATATATATATATATATATATATTACATTATTATATAAATTACTTATATAAATTAAATTAAATTATTAAATATTAAAAAAACCAAAAACAAACAAAAAAAACTGTGGATACAGAAAAACATTTAGGTATGTTTATAGTAACCGTTAGATATATAGATTTAGGTAAACGTTAGATACGCGTAAATGAATAGAAAAAATATGTTTGCCTTCGATTTATCGTGATATTCAAGATATCGTGGCATACAAAATCGCAACAAAAACAAAACAAAACAAAAAAAAAAAAAAAGAAAAGAAAAGAGTTCCTTTCGATGTATCGAAGAGAATACTCTTAGCTATTTTTTATAATATCAAAAATATGCTCGTTGCAAAAGATAGAAAGACAGAGAGACAGAGAGAGAGAGAGAGAAAGAGAGAAAGAGAGAGAGAGAGAAAAAAAAGAAAAAAAGAAATGTAAGCATTACGCCAGCGCGAACGATGACGCCGCATTCGAACATTTCAATTATGTAAGATAGCATAAAGCAATGTGAATACGACGCGGAAGAGAACTGACAACGGGCGGCGTCGAAACCTTACACACTCGTGTCGCACGTTGTGCACCAGCCTTTGCGCTTAATTACGACCGCGATAACAATGACAATGGAACCCGCAGAGACAGAAAAAAAAGAAAGAAAAAAGAAAGAAAGAAAGAAAGAGAGAGAGATAAAAAGGAGATCATACATCGAAGAAGAAAAGCGACAGCAGCACATCGACCTGCATATTTCGCGATCCAACGGCTCTGTTTTGTAATAATTGTAATATAATAATTACTTGTTTACTTATGCATGCACTTTTTATGCAAATTTTTTTTTCATCAATAATCAAACGAAACAACAGTGTCACGATAGTTGGGCAACCGACAACGTTGTTGTAATTGATTCGTAGTAACAGTAATGATTGCGATCCCGATAAAAAGCATCGACAATGTTTTTGATATATAAATAATTAATTAGTATAAATCAGTTATTATGGTTAAGGACTCAGAGACTTTTTAAAGATCGATAATTAATCTTCTTTCGATACGTCTTAAACTAATTTTTCTTTTTCTTTTTATGATTTTTTCTTTTTCCTTTCTGTCCTTTTGCATCGAATTGTAAAACTAACGAAGATAAAAAGGTCTTTGTTCCATTTTATAAAACTTATTTCGAGAGAAAACGTTCATTGATTATTTTCTCGGATATACGATTAACACGTTTATTAATTGAAAAGAATATCTACGTTTGAATATCATTAATTAACGAAAGAAGAAAGAAAAAGAAGAAGACGATCCAGAAAAGAAGAAAATGAAGAAAAAAGAAAAAGAAATAGTAGGAGCAACATAATTTTTATCTTTATTTTTGAAACGCCATATATTACTGTAGTCGTGTTAAAAAGATCAGAAATGGCCGTTTTAAGGGTCGCTGCAGGTATTTCTTTTCTTCTTCAGCACACTTTTCTCTCTTTCTCTCTCTCTCTCTCCCTCCCTCTATTATTCTCAGTAATCCAGGTACGGTCGCATGGCTTGAAAGAGGAGAGAGAAAGAGAGAGAGGGAGAGAGAGAGAAAAAAAAAGAGAGAAAAAGAAAGGGAGAGAAAAACACAGGTGAAAAAAAAAAGGAATACAGAAGTGGACTCGGAAATAGCACACACTAATCTCCGTAAAGGGTCAATGACCTGACCCGTACCACCTGTGCATCCAAGCAGGTACCTTCTAAATTTGGTTTCTTCTCTTCTCCCTCTTTTTACGTATTTGTAAGATTATGGCTTTCTATTAATACATAAGGAAGACTACGATTACGGAATAATGGGTAATAGTTATGTATTATTCCTTCTCACATAATAAATATAACCTTCATTTTACTATAATTATTATTTTATACTACTACTACGCATCGGTATGCGTATAAGTAATTCGTAGAATCTAACGGAGTGTGTCAACAATGGTCGATCGTGTCTAAAGAACCAAACGAAAATGACGCTCTCCGTTCTAACATTACTACATGACTAAAGATTAATACTTTGTTATATTATAAACGAAAGAAACGAATGAACGAAGGAATGAACGAAGGAATGAACGAAAGAATGAACGAAGGAATGAACGAACGAAACGAATTTCACTTCTGAAATCGATTTTGTTCGTAGACACATGTGTTTCGATCCTATGACGAGACACACGTTTTAACATTCTTTCTTTCTCTCTCTTTCTCTTTCTTTCTTATTTCTTACGAATAGTAGACAAACGATGAATATTATTAAACCCCCAGTGTATTTATATATTATGGGTTATATCAATCGGTTAACGATTAATATTTGAATATAATTAAACGATAATCGACATTACTTAACCATAATAATTCAAAAAAAAAAAAAAAAAAAAAAAAAAAAAAAAAAAAAAAAAAAACCAAGAAAAGGAAAAGAAAAAGTATCATGATGATGCGTAAACAAAAAATATGATATATGTATAATAATAGAATTTTCGAATTATCAATATCCCGATAGATGAATATTATCGAAGAATATTAAAGAAAGGATAATCGAGAAGACGTTTCGAATTATATCTTCGTACCGACCTGGGATCCGATTTATTCTCGGGAATAAAGGGGATGGAGAAGGAGAAGGAGGAGGAAGAGGAGGAGGAGCAAGAGGCGAATCTTTTGTAATAGTATTTATAAATACGAGGAAGAATTACGATAGAAAGTGAGAAAAAAAAGAAAGAGGACAAAAAAATAAAATAAAATAAAATAAATAAATAAATAAATAAAGAGATGGAATCATGCTGTACATTGGCAAAAGGCCATAACGTCGCAGCATACGAGGATTGGGAACGTAGTTGGCTAGCGATTTGGTTTGTCGGTCGGTAGTAAGTACATAACATAATAAATATATATATATATATATATATATATATATATATATATATATATATATACATATATATATATATATAAAATCTACGTGGTGACCTTTTCTCGGCTCGAACGAAATTTTCTCGGTTATTATTAGGAACAACGACACGTGAATCGAGCATATCATCATCATCATCATCATCATCATCATCATCATCATCATCTTCTTCTTCTACATCTCCACTATTACAACAACCACCATCACCGCAACCTCTTTCTATTCATCCTCGAAAATATTTTTTATCCTCGATTGAAGTAAAGACGATTGAAAGTATGTAATCAATAACATTTAAAAAATATCAAAACGATCGATCTATCCTTACGAGAAAGGAAAAACGGCCGCGCGATCTGTCCGGTTGCGGTACAGTTGCGGCACAGTTGTGGCAGCGGGGGCGGCAGTGGCGGAGGCAGCAGCGACGGCGGCGGCGGCGGCGGCGGCGGTGGCGGCTGCGACGGCGGCGGCGGCGGCGGCGGTGGTAGCGGGCGGACGCGTGACCGCGCTC
Organism: Vespa mandarinia; assembly: GCF_050613455.1. NCBI lineage: Eukaryota > Metazoa > Arthropoda > Insecta > Hymenoptera > Vespidae > Vespa > Vespa mandarinia. The sequence continues at coordinate 6,724,638 of NC_140816.1, read as the reverse complement.
GGTCAGCTGTTCGTCGCTCGATCGATCGATCGCTCGCTCGCTCGCTCGCTCGCTCGCTTGCTTGCTTGCTCTCGTTCGCTCGCTGCGTCCAGACGCGAATTTTCGAGCCTGCTACGACTACGACTACGATTACGAGAACGACAATGAAAATAACGACGACGATAAGAAGCAACGTCCTCGAGACGATTCCGTTCCTCGACCTCGAATGAAACGAGGTCGCTCGCGTGCTTGGAAAAGGCTCTCTTTTCTAGAATAAGAAATTAAAGAAGAAGAAAATGAACCATGAAGAAAAAGCTGATGAAGAAGAACCCGAAGAAGTAGCTGAAAAGGGAAGAAGTTGAATAAGAAGAAGCTGAAAAGGAAAATAAGGAAGAAAACGGTTGAATTGGAAGAAGAAGTTGAAGATGATGAAGTAGAAGTAGAAGAATCTAAACAAGTCGAATATGGGGAAGAAGCTAAAGAAGTTGAAGGAGAAGAAGAAGAAGAAGAAGAAGAAGAAGAAGAAGAAGAAGAAGAAGAAGAAGAAGAAGAAGAAGAAGAAGAAGAAGAAGAAGAAGAAGAAGAAGAAGAAGAAGAAGAAGAATAAGAAGAATAAGAAGAAGAAGAAGAAGAAGAAGAAGAAGAAGAAGAAGAAGAGGCTAAAAGGGAAATTGAAGAAAAATTGAAAAGGAAGAAGTTGAAGAAGAAGAAGAAGAAGGAGCTAAAAGGAAAATTGAAGAAAAGTTGAAAAGGAAGAAGTTGAAGAAGAAAAAGTTGAAGAGGAAGAAGTTGAAAAAGGAAAATCCAAGGAAGAAAGAGAAGCAATAATAATAATAGTAGTAGTAATAATAATAGTAATAATAGTAGTGGTAATAGTAATAGTAGTAATAGAAGCAATAGTAGTAAAAGTAGTAGTAAAAGTAATAGAAGCAATAGTAGTAAAAGTAGTAGTTGTAGAAGTTGGTAGTAGTAGTAGTAGTAGTTGTAGAAGTTGGTAGTAGTAGTAGTAGTAGTAGTAACAGTAATAGAGGAAGAAAAAGAAGAAAAAGAAGAAGAAGAAGGATCGTGTGACGGGTGCGACGCTCGGCCTCGGAAAAGAGGCCGCGAGAAGAGCATAGCCGAGCTAGCCGAGACGAGGAAAGGCGAAAAACGAAGGGTCAGCGAGAGAACGTTGTCAGGTCGATAACGATGGCGCCATGGGGCCACCAAGAAAATCAATCCCGCGCGACACACACATCGTGTTTTGACGCGCCTCTCTCTCTCTCTCTCTCGGTCTCTTTTTATTTCTTTCTTTTTGTTTTTCTTTTCCCTCTCTCTCTTTCCTTCTCTCGTCCTCTTTCGTGCCCTTTCATTCTATCTATCTCTCTCTCTCTCTCTCTCTCTCTCAATTTCTCTCCTTTTCTTTCGCACGCGGATCCTCGAACAGAACGATCAATGTTCTCTTCCGAGGAAATTCATTTGGCCTAAGTCACGATAAAAAACAGAAAAGAAAAGAAAAGGAAACGGGGAAATATGAAATATATAGATATAAACTGATGACGAAAGACGGAATGATAAAAGATGAAGAAGAAGAGGAAGAAGAGGAAGAAAAAGAAAAAAAAATAAAAAAGAATAAGAAAGGTAAGTAAATGGGGTGAAAGATATTATCCGTTACTCTTTCGGAATCTGACATACCGACGGAGAAAAGGACCGTTCAAGAGGATCGCGTATACGGCATGACTATTTCTCTCTCTCTCTCTCTTTCTTTCTCTTTCTATCATTCTCGCACGAGAAGTCTTTGCACTTAAAAAAAAGATATAATAATATAGTAGTTCCGCGTATATATAGAGAAGGGAAAACTTTCTCGTGGCTTACTTTTGATCACTCGTTCCGTCGTTGAGAGCTTCGGCGAGTTGTTCGAGGTCATGCTGGATGTATCAGTATGGGCGCCGGCCCCTCGCTCTCTTTCTCTCTCTCTCTCTTTCTCCATCTCTCCCTCTTCAGCCCCTTTTCTTAAGCTCCCTCTGACACACGCACAATACACTCAGTCTCTATCTCTATCTATCTCTATTTCTATCTCTATATATCTCTCTCTCTTTCTTTTCGGCCCGCACACGCGCTCCTGTTGGATCCGGTCAGTCAGCGGCGGTGACCCGGTGCACAGGACGATCTCGATCGGTCCTCCACCTATTGCGTTTCTCCTCCTCCTCCTCCTCCTCTTCCTCCTCCTCCACCTCCTCCTCCTCCTCCACCTCCTCCTCCTCCTCCTCTCTACGACACACACTCGTTTCTTTTATAAACGAGATGGTGGTAGCAGCAGCAGCAGCAGCAGCAGCGGTAGCAGCAGCGGTAGTAGCAGCAGCACCAGCACCAATACCAGCAGCACCTCTCGTTCACCGGTGGCGAACGTCGACAGGAAAAGTCAAGAGCGATCGACGACGACTTGGTAGGCACACGCACGTAGTAGAAAGCAACGCGGTATTATGGCCGGGAGAGAGAGAGACTCGCGTGGATATAACGCGAAGAGGGAGAAAGGACGGGGGGGGACCGGAGAGGTGACGGAAGTTATCGCACGGTACGACGGCGGCGATACGACATTGGTCGCTCCAGAGCGTCGTCGTTCATGGGCGTTTGCGGAGCAAAACGAGTTTTCCCCTTCGCGCCTCGCTTCTCTTCCACGCTCTTTTCTACTCTTCTCTTTCCTGCCGCTTCTCCGCACTTAACCCTCCTCCGTTTCTCTCCTCCTCTCTTTTTCTACTTCTTCTTTCTTTCTTTCTTTCTTTCTTTCTTTTCTTTACACCTCTTCTTATTTCTTCACGTCGTAACTCCTCTCGCAGTTTCCTCCACCTACGAGAGGTGCCAAAATGACGATTCACAAGAGAGAAGTTCTTTCTTTTCTTTTCTTTTTTTTTCCTATTTAACGACTAAATCGCTGGACCACGCGAGCTGCACGGCCGGCACGACGAGATCTCACGATCTCGACACTACCACGAGAGAGCACGTAAACGTCAATGTCAACGTCAACGTCAACCTGAACAACAACGACGATGACAATCGACGACAAACAACGACGACAACGACGACGACGACGACGACGACGACGGCGGCGGCGGCGGCGACGACGACGGCGGCGGCGACGACGACGACGACGACGACCGACGCGGCGACGACGACGACGACGACGACGACGACGACGACGACCGACGACGACCGACGATGAAGACTCGAAACGAACTTTTTCTTTTTTTTTTTATTTTACGATATAATGAGAGACCGATGACAGACGACGACGATGACGACGACGACGACGGCGACGACGACACCGTAAGAAGCACCGCGACACCGACACCTCACGGTCAAGTCACCACGCCGCTAAATTCTACTACAAGATGTCTGTCTTTCTGGCTCTCCGCGGCGCGAACACTGAAGACTCCGCGACTACGTAACGCTCGCGCACCCCGTTACGCGCACCGATCATTCAAAAGCGCCATCTTGAGCCGCGACTCTACCTGTCGAAACTCTCTCTCCGGTTATACCGCTACGTGTCGCTAATTCAAAATTAATATTATAAGCTTTTAAATCGAATGCTCAAACTATACAATGTTACGGTATATATCGTTTTATAAAATCTCTTTCGGCTTGTATTATGCGTAAAATAATTAGAATTATTCGTCTTACCGTTATAAATTTTTGAATAAATATACATCGACGAATCGTTTAAAGATACCGACCAACCGAAATCATTCGTTCGACTTCTAATACAATTTTCCCTCCAACATAGCGCCACCTATCTTCTTTTCTTTTTTTCTTTTTTTTTTCAATTTTCTTCTCTCTTTCACGTATTTATTCTTATTTCTTTTCATTCTTCTCATTTGTTTCGTAAAGAAAGAACAAAAGAACTATTAGAAAGAATTAACTTTCATTCGATGATCATGTCACGACCAATAATATTCTTCGAGTTTTCATGCTCATCGTCGTTCTCCAATCGTACGCGATCTCATTACAAGATACTTTTTTGAAGTCACCAATCAGCATCGAGCCTGTTGGGAGCGGCAAACGATGATACAACTGAATTTTTAATGTTCGTTATTTTTGTTCTAATAGATAAGAATAATTATATCCCGCAATAACATTATCTCCGAGCATCCATTTTCTTATACGTTAAAGATTTTTACGATAGAAAAAAAATGAACATAAATGTCGTAGGTTGTTTTTATAATTTATTTACATTTTCAAATGACTTCACGAAATATGACTATGATACCACGTTTTCCTCTCAATTATATCTATATGTCCATATTTTATATTGCAATAACGTAGCGAACAAAATTAGAACTAATTGTTCGTGTACAAAAACATTAATATAAGAACAAGATTTGCTATTCGTTTAATTTTTGTTTTTTTATGATTCATGCAAAATATATCGTTTTAAAATAATACTATTTCGCAATGTAAAATATTCGCTAAATAATATTAATCCAATGACGCCATTTTTATTCTTTCCTTTTTTTTTGTACTTTTTGACGTAATAGGACACACTTTTATAAGAAGACTAGATTATAAATAATTCATTGTTGATATAAAAAGTTCACATAAAATTACACACCAAAGCAGAATAGACATAATTTTTTTCGATTAATAATTTCTTTTAGGCAATGACGTCAATAAATTAACACGCGAAAAATAATATGAGAAATTAAAAAAAAAAAGAAAAGAAAAAAAGAAAAAAAAACAAATAAATAATGGGCATTCTAGTGAGTCATCGATTTTTACACAATTTCCTATTACTCCAAATTTGCATGCAATCTTATTTCATTTTCATAAATACAAACGAATAATAATTCTTGGATTCTTCCAAGCAACATTTTACACTCGTATTTTTCACTATTTTTGTAGCATACAGTTAAAAATAACTGCAAAGGAAGCAACTAAATACTATAAAACAATATTACAACTTTGAAATTAAGTTTGTGTGAGGATGATAATATTTGTAATAAGCTTCTTTTCTCAGGATACACATTCGAATTGGCTTTATGTGTTTTATTGTGGTTTAGATGGAATACGAAATATCAAATTAATGTAAACGTTCAAACTTTTGCTTCGTATAGCTATTCTCTTTGTGCGGCATGACAATTCATGCGAATGATAATTCAAATATTTGGATTAATTTAAAGAAATGATTACCGATCTTTAAAACTATATATTTGAAGCAAATCATTTGAAAATCATTGATACTTCGTTAAACATTTTCTAGAATTAAGGAGTAACATATTATATAAGAGATAACTATGTTCTCTGAACATTATTAAAAAATCGAACCTGCTTTATAAAACACAAATATCTCAGCCAATAAAATGATAAATCAATCTTTATACAGAACTTATATTTCTTGATTTTGTTAAGTGTAGTTTTTCTTTTTGTTTCTTTCCTTTTTTCCTTTTTTCTTTTTCTATTTCTTTTTATGTTTTTCTTTTTTTTTTTTTTTCTTTTTTTTTTTCCCAGAAATGCCAGATGTTCCAAGGAATGTTAAAGAGGAACAAAAGTTTTCACTTTATCTACTTCACTCATATTTTCCTCTATAGATGTTACAAAATAAATAAACTTTGTTCTTATTACAGCGTCAAATAGTATTCTTGTACCGAATAAAAAGTACAGAATACCATACAAAGTCACTTTGGCTGAATAAGCTATATACGCTCATGAGATTTCAGATTTCTTTGAATATGGATATAGTTCAAAGTAAACTTTCATTAGGAAGCAATCTTAAATTTCATAATCGTGATAGAAAACTTAGTGGTTTTTAGAAAATATCAAGGTGTATGGCATCTCATGTTCGCCAATTTACGAACACGTGCTCGCTGTTTTATTCTCTCTCTCTCTCTCTCTCTCTCTCTCTCTCTCTCTCTCTCTCTCTCTCTCTCTTTCTTTCTCTTTTTCTCTCTATCCTATTATTGTATAAAATAATATTATTAACAGTTTTCACTTTTTTTTGCGGTACTGTTAACAACATTTTTTCCTATGCTGTTTTGTATTTTTTCTCAAATTAACTGTTTCGTTCGTTTGTATTGCTTGACGCTCATTCCGTTCTCTTTTGGTCCGTAATACTTGTCGCGTTATTGCCATAAACATCTAAAAACAATATAAATATATTACATAATTTTATAAGTAAAATTGAAAAATACGTTTAAGGTGAGCTTGAAAAAAAATTGATAATACCTCTTCGACATTGATATTATCCTTGGCAGATGTTTCAAATAATTGAATTCCCATTTGATTGGCAAACCTTTGTGCATCTTCCGTAAGCACTACTTTCTGATTAGGCGCATCGTTCTTATTTCCTACAAGTACCCTGTTAACAACGTCACAATTTTCCTCTATTTCGTGCAACCACCGTTTAACATTTGCAAATGAGTCACCACTGGTCACATCGTATACAACTATAACGCCATGAGTTCCCCTATAGTAAGTTGAAGTTATTGTCCGAAATCGCTCCTGTCCAGCCGTATCCCAAATTTGCAGCTTTACTCTCTCACCATCTACTTCTACAGTCTGTATTTTAAAATCCACTCCTATCGTAGTTATATAACTGCCATTGAAAGTATTGTCTGCAAATCTCAGGAGAAGAGAACTCTTGCCTACTCCTTAAAAAAGAAAAAAAAAAAAAAGAACATATATATTATTGAAGGACACGTGAAAACAGATATACAAATTATTTATCAATAAAAATATATTATACAATTAATTAAAATCAATCTCTTAGCAATTTAATATATGATTATGCAATTACACACACAATACTTTAATAAATGGTAACATAATATCATGTATATATGTAATCATACATAATGACATATTTTACATTAGCAAAAAATGACATTGACTTTGCACCATCATATCAAATATCCAACAATTAATAACATACTGAATAAGAAATAACTATTTGTACTCTACACAATTATTTCCTTACTTTTCAATTATTTTAATATAAATATATTTCATATTTAATAAATTTTAATTTTTTTTTTTTTTTTTTTTTTTCTATAATATGAACAAAATAAAAATCTATCTTTTGTGCGTTGTAAATGAATTTTGTAAAAAAATTAAACCTATATGCTCCATTAACTTTGAATCAATAGTAATATCGTATTACGATAATATTATTTATGAATTTTTTTATTCATTCGTACGACAAAAAAGTTCGTAATGTTTGATCAACTGTTAATCATACACATATATATATATATATATACATATATATATATGTATATAATTACATTGTTTTATATATCCAAGTATTATAAAATTTATACGTATATATATAGATAATTACCGCTATCTCCTATCATCAACAGCTTAAATAAATGATCATATTCTCGGGCCATTTTTACATTTATGAAGTGCACTATATTATCGAAATTATGTCTTTAAAATGTTAAACCCTAAACAACACGATATCTATACCACGAGATTTAACTATTGACAGGCCGACGTAACAAAGTGAACACTTTCTCTTTATAAATTTCGATGAAACCTGTCGATCCGTTAAGGTAAACGATTTTAACATTAATTGATCGCCATATTTATTTGCCGCGATATCAGTATTCATTATCACTATTGAGAAAAAAAGAGCTATATTCGTTTAAAATGACGCCCATCCCATATCAAGTTGTCAGCAACATGTCGCTACCGCCATATTCTCATAGACTACACATAACCAAGAGAGAGAGAAAGAGAGAGAGGAAGAGAAAGAGAATTTTTAATTTCTACAAGAGAAAGCTTAAGGCGCATTTTGTATAACCAATATGTTGTACGATTGACCAATCATTATGTCGCATTTATATAAAGCTGATTTTTTTCTATACGAAGAAAATAAATTTCAATTAAAAAATAATAAATATATAAATATATAAATATATAAATATATATATATATATATAAAGATTAATCTATATTTAATGAATTAAATTCTTGTAAACATTAATGTTCTTTTTTAAAAATATATTTTACGATATACATATATATTATTGTCATTAACTTTCATTAGTTCTTACAATTTAAATTTAATGGCTTGAAAAAGTTTCATTACAATGATTAATTTCAATTAATATCAATCGCATTCAATCTTATGAATTTTATTGTCTAGAATAAGGTATTTTATTTTAAATATCCTCATACTTCCTTTATATAGAATATCGTTAATAATTATATATTTAATATAAAATGAATACACTTAAATAAAATAGAATTTACGTTGGTAAATCGTTAAAATAATATATGCACAATACACATAGTCCATTTAATCTTCTCGTAACAGATATGACTTTAGGACATTGTAATGCATTAGTTTGATAACAAAGGTCATTATACTGTACACTTTCTTTTTAGAACAATAGATCCAATACACTGTATCAAAGTATAATTAAAAGAAATTGATATCTCTATTGGATATATTATTTTTCTAAAATTAATAATATATATTATCTAAAATTAATAATATATATAAAATTAATAATATATATATCTATATATATATTATAGATAAAAAATTATGTATTCTTCTATATTCGTTCGAGTCACAGAGTATCGCGTATATTTATATTTTAGATTCGTTTTCATTACAAACGTAATGTAATAAAATATTTTGTAAAAATAATATTATGACATTTAAATATTATGATTTGTAAGCATTGTCAATTGGAAAATGTGTGTATCATTGAATTGTAGTCGTATCATATCAGTAAAGAATTTTTTAATCATATGTTTATTCAGCTTGATACAGATATTTATACGTAAATATGAACATAAGTTTGAAAACATAATTTTTATTAGTGTCTCATGCACGTATATCAGCACGTATAACTGGAATAAATACAACGGATAATCTATGTGAATCTTATATAGATACCACAAAGATATACATGTACAAAGCATTTATGACATAATTATTACGAATATAAAAACAAAATAAATGAGTCATCGTGTTAAGTTCCTACGCTTATACAGATTTATATATATAAAAATGCAGAGGAACGCTTCATCGAACACCACAAACCCTCTTTAATTCCTAATATATTTTCATTTCATATAGTTGCATGCAAGAAGTATTACTTAGGTTGATTCACTTTCTCTTTGTTATAACATATTTGCATGTATATGCATGTGTAAGTATACGCGTATTCGTCATTAGTAGCACGCATGCATACATAGGCATACATTTACATGCATAAAGATATCACCTTGGTCCTACAAGGACTAATGTCATGTTACTATAAATATTTGATTTATATTATACGATATAGATTATACAGTAATGATGTTAAAAGAATCGATTTTCATATTCTAATCATCGATAGTTTCTGGAACAACTACATAGGACCTTCTATTAGACTGATCTTCATTGTGCAATAATAAATACTGCGTCCTAAGCAAAGAAGGGCTAACAAAAATGCACCTATAAACGAATAAAAGTATAGTAGTTAAAAAGTTCAAAAAAAAAAAAAAATATACGAAATATAATATCAATCATATTTACGTATTTTTGCAATAATATCATTTAAAAATACATATATTTTATTAACATTTATTCAACTCACCAACATAAGCTACATAAATCCCTCCATTAGTTTTGACAAATGCATATGTTCCAACCTGAAAGTAAACTCCACGTTATTTCATTATAATTGAAATCACTTTTAAAGGTTTAATCTTTGCTTCAATTACTATAACTATAATCCGTTCAACGAGAAATATCGAAAGACAAGAACAATGCTAAATGCGAGATAGATTCAGTTTAACTATTGAATGGTGAATGATATTTAACTCTGATATCGTCAAATTCAAGAGAGAATTTACATAAGTCATTGTTAGCATTTGCTTTGAATTCTCATCCAAAAATTATTACAGTATCCAAAAATTCTGAATATGCTCCTAATTTGTCTTCATTTAATAGATTATAATATATAATTATTTGACTTACCGTTACAGCAATAGCAATTACCAAAGCTATAATGCCAACAATAATAAAAGCAATACCACGACCTCTAGCAAAGTCTGGACCAACAGAAGATATTTTGCGACAATGTGGACATCGAGCTAAAGCATTATTCAATGTGTTAAACTGCAACAAACATCAATTATATAATATTACACAGAAGTATACGATGTTATCTTTTTTTTTTAATAATTCTTGAAATCTTACCAAAAATGTATCATGACAATGGGCACAGCATACCCTACACATTCCTGGCATAGATAGAACCGGTGGTGTTATGGGACTTGGAGCGAGATTGATAATACGCTTACAATTTGGCCTTGGACAAGCAATACGTTGGGAAGAACTTTTACATATTAAAAGGCAATTACATGGACATCGTACATATTTTTTTCCAGGTGGAGCATTTTTTATAGGCTGTAACAAATATACATAAACTCATGTAATCGTTTCTTCCATGATAAATTCAAAATATAAATCCATTGTGAACATACCGTTGCTTCATTACACTGACAACATTTAACAACATGTTGCTCTCGCTTGCCTGTAATATCTATCATAGCTTGGCATACTCTACAAGTAACCATTGGCATACCACCCTGATCAGCTGGCTCATATGGCGGAGGTAATTCATTTGGACCTATTGGAGATACTGTACTGACTGTTGAATCTGGTTCAACTAAAGTAACATCAATGAATAAATTAATTTGCAGAATAAATCTTCTTTTATAATAAATGTGACTCTATTTTTCAAAGCAATTATTATTTACTTATTACGTCGATACCGAGTGAACTATAAGTAACATTTTCATTTTTCAATAGCGGCTGCCGCTCGCCTTCCTTGCCATCACCCATAATTTGTCAGTATGATTACTCTGGTTTTAACGACTATTAATTACTCGATGTTTGACAGTACTCCCGGTATTCCGATGACAAGATGACAAAATACAAATTTTTCTAACACATTTCGTAGTTCCATTAGATTCTAGACGGAGAACTCTTTCTTTCGACAACCTTAGCTTAACACAAAAATTGTTCGTCTTCTGTTTGAACGTAGCTATTTAACAAAACCAATCACTGTTGGTGATCACCAAATGTAACCAACCATAGTAGAGTATTTTAATATAAATATTTCAAAAACCAAATGAATTCCTTTTAATTCCCCTTAAATGACGTAACACAAAAAACTATGGTAGACGAATATTCGAACTTTCCGAATGGTTAAATATACGTCAATGTTGGTCACACTGATGCCAATTGTAAGCAATTGTAATTCAACGCTGTGATTGGTCATTGATGTACTTTTAGATACTTGTAATTCTTTCGAACGAGAGTTCTAATGTAAAATGTTGATTCCCAGATAACATAATGTATTAACTGATGAAGTAAATATATTTAAAATGCTTTAATATCATAAGGAACTGTGCCGAAAAGAAAGGTTGCACAGATATGGATAATACGGAATTGTTATTTTTTGACACATTTTCTCATGATATTTCAGAGGTTTGTTTTAAATAGAAATTTATTTGCACCTCAGTAAAAACAAATATAATGTATTTAATGTATTAGTATAATGTATTAATTAAATTCTTAATCGCATGTTTTGTCTGAAGGAATTAAATTTGGATTTAGTACAATTTCCAAAACCTGTTTACATTAGCGAGGTTAGGATAATACCGTTAGGAGCTAGAGTGCAAGCAGATTTTCCGGGAGGTGTGCGTCTTGGGTAATTAAATATAACATGTATACATTTCTTATTGTATTAATGCATTTTATTTAATAATAATAATAATAATAATAATAATAATTATTATTATTATTATTATTATTATTATAATAATAACATAACATGTTCATAATTATATAATGTACTTTTGAAATAAATCTTCTGTGTATAACAAAATGATATTATTTGAAAATGGAATTAAATATTTATATCTGTCTATACATATATATATATATAAATATATATATATATACATTGTATTATTGTTTATTTTTCAGTGCTACTAATCCATCTCAGTTTGAAATAGAATTTTTTGTAAATGATTTAAGCAAACCTGGAGCGTCTACATTTGAATCTCTTGGAGGTTTAGAATATAAACAAAATATTCACATTCAATTAGAATGTGAACGGAAACAAATACCAACTGATGGTTTAGTATTGCGAGGCTGGTACACTACTATTACTTTAGCTGTATACGGCTCTTTGACAAAATCATTGAATAATCCACAGGAAGTTATTAGTCCTGCTGCTGGATCTACTGTATGTGTAAGTGGATTAGAAGAAACAACGGAAAATACTACACAGGTTTCAGAGCAACAATCTGAATGGTATTATGAAAATCAAAATCAGTCTAATACAAATGTAAGTGTGTATTATTATTAATTGGAAGATTAAATATACAAATGATATGGTACTGATTGAAAAAATTGTTAATATGTGTATCTTGTATCAATAGGAAACATGTGTAGCAGCGACTCCACCACCACCCGTTCAACCAATTCAAGTAGTAGAACCCTCTAGAAATTCAACAACAGATACTGGAAAGGTAGATTCAGGACAGTGGGAGGAAGATCCAAATAATACAAATGTACAAAAAGGAGTGAAACGTCCGTCTTCACCTCCTTCAGAATCTCTTGTTTCCTTGAGTCCAGAATCAATATCAGCTGAAGAAGAAGAAGCTGAACAAGATGGAGTTGTTGCAGAAACAGGAGAACCGTTTGAACCAATATTATCTGATGAAGATATTATGGCTGATGATTTGCCATCTACAGCAGAATTTGAATGCGAAAATGTCCAGCTGGATGCAATTTATACCTTAGGACCGCCTGATTTATTAGAATTAGAAAAACCATTTGAGACTATTGAAGGAAATTCTATGAATAGTGAAACTATTGATAAAATACGAGAAACATTGCAATCTCTTTCAAAGTCAGTTTTAAATTTTAATAATGCACCAGGTCAAGAAAAGGAAACATTTGTACATAGTTGCGAATCGTTGTGCGCAACACTTGGTTCTTGTGATCTTAATGTTAGTGATACCAATGATTTAACTAATATTATCAATGCAGGTCTTGATGTAGACCTTGCTCGTGCTCAACCACAACCAGCCTATAAAGTGCGTCACGTGAAAGTTGGCGTTCGTTTAGCTGAGGCTTTATGTAGACTTCCACAGGGACCAAACATACTTTTGAAAGTAGACGCACCTTATAAATTATTAGCACTATGCATGCGTGAAAATGTGGCACTTCCAGTTAAGCTTTCTGCACTTCGTGCATTAGATGCCGCATTGATAAGTCCAGTAATAGTTCAAGAGTTCTTGAAATCAAAAAATAATTTATACAAAAATGCTATAATGATGTTAGATTCGGCAAAGCTTGCAAGACTGAAATATGCTTTGAGTTCGTTATTACGAAAAGTTCACATTTATGAATTTCTTGATGAATTAGCAGAACTTAATAAATTAACAATAAAAGAATTAACAAATGCATATATATGTGCACCAACACTCATGGCTCAACCTAAGCGTCAATTGCCGGCAAGTGCACAAATGGAATTTGAACGAGAAGAAAATCGTAATCCTCGATGTCATTTAATCAGCTATTTTGAACATCATAAACTTGCATATTATTTGCTTCTAGCTCTATCTTCGCCAGAGTCAGAAACTGATTTAATTAAAGCGACACATCGTTTCCTTTTGCGTCTTTCAGATACAAAAGAGGGTTTATTTTATTTATTGAAACAACCAGAAATAACTAAATTTATATTAAAAGCTTTAAGATATGATTCAGTAAGTGTAGGATCCATTATAGCATGGCGACTTCAAGTTGTACAATGTTTAACTCGTTTAAAATATGATACTTCTGACTGGGTGGCTTTAAAAAAGCTCCATTCTTTCCTTATATATTCTGAAGGATTACAAGCTGTAATAACGGTCCTTCCTATGGGTGAATTTATAGATATTTTAATCCCTTATCTTTCTGATGCTAATCTTTGTGAATTTGCTGCAGAGATAATATCAGTTACTATACGTTATTCTGATCATGTAGAAATTTTTCAAAATCGTGCTGGTATTATTCTTGAAAAATCAAGAAATCAAGCTGTTTTAAGAGATGTAACATCATATTTAACAACTGCTGCTCAATTATCTAATTGGAATTATGGCGACGTTTCTTCACTTGTAGCATGCATTAGAAAAAGTGCAGAAAAAGCAGCATCCTTACCAGGTCAGTTAATTACAGCGTGCAGAATTCTGCACTATTTAATTTTTCCTTCAAATAATGACATAGATCCTATGGAACCATATGTCGAATTAAAGTATAGAAATGCTTTAACACAATTATTTGCTGCCGATGGGTTAACAGCGCTTGTTGCCGTTATGTCAAATATTTCTGGATTTTATGAACAGCCATTTTTACATCGTGCTGCTTTGACTGGACGAAGAGGATTAGCATTAGTTGCACTACTTCTTCCGTGTGTTAGACTGACTAGGGCACTGTTAGAGCGATTAGTCAAATGCATGGCAACTGACTTTAAAGATTTAACTGCTGTTGTGCCTTTGCTTGGTGTCTACTCATTGGTTGAAGCTATTCCTTCTACTAGATCGGTTAAAAGTCTTTCCGATGAGATTGTAGGAACACTTTTGGTATTTACACAAGCGGTAGATTCAGATGGATCTGGAAATGTAGCCAAATCTTTATGGACTAAAATGTTAGGTGAGGTTCTAAAAATGGTTTCTCTCAGACCATGCAATTTTATTCCTGGCTTGAAACTTTTATCGCGTATACTTCCGCCATTACTAACTGCAAAGGAAGCTATAACCGATGATACAGCACGTATACTTGGTGTAAGAAAGTTATGGTCCGCACATCTTCAAGCACAAGCTAATAATCTTACAGAAACCTTAAGACTACTTTGTGCCAGTTGGAATAAAGATTTATTAGTACTTCTTTCCACAGTATGTAAACAATTGAGTGATTTAGCAGCACCTACTGCATTGTTAGTAGGTAGATGTTTATTAGATGGTATTATAGCTGCAGTGCCACTGGAAAATAATGTTTTAATACTTGCCTTACTTAGTGACTTAGCAAGGCATGCTCCTATGAAAGCCACATTGTTAACTCTGACCAGTCCAGCATCAAGAGCACAAGTAAAATCTGATCAAAAATATCCTCCAGTTATTGAAATGATGTGTGCAACACTTAGGACTACTAGCGATGTTCGAGTTCAACAAGAAATTCTTGATATTTTTGAGACATTATGTGATTGTACGCTAAGCCTTGTTCAAGAAGATACTAATGAACCATTTGAAAAGAGATTAACACATTCGGTACCAAGTAAAGAACCACTTTTATCAATTCTTACTATATTAATTGAAATTCTAGCAACTAGCACTAAATTTCAGTCAGATATATTAGAAAATACTTTGCACATACTTCTATCTCTTACTAGTCATAATTATGGCTTGTATCATGTAAAAAGCTGTTTAGAAAACAATCCTGATGCATTAAGATCATTATTAGAACATATTTCAAATCTAGAAGATACAGATACAAAACTTATTGCGAATTTAACAATAAAGTTTTTAGAGAATATGATTGCCAGTGATATACAAAAGAGATCATTATATCTGCGTGCACAACAATTAGCAACTTTGATATCCTGGGATAAAGCGGGACATCCTTTAGAGAAAATACAAGGTGCACAAGAATTAGTAAATACTTTAAAATTTGCTGAAGATAAAGAAGAAAAGGAACCATTACCTGAAATGTTAGAACCATTATTACCTACTCCGGAAGCCTTGCTAAGTCAGTTTTCACAACGATGTTTAAGAACATCTGTATGCATTCCTAGACGCTCAAAGAAATCTCCATTTATCACTTCAAATCAAACACAAAACGAAACAACGGTAGATTTAATAGCTCTTGCAGCTGAATTACTTCCTACTGATTTTAATCTGCTATCAGAAGCACAGAATTTATCTTCTAAAGCACCACCCGATGATGCAACACAACCATTACAAACCAAAACTCAACCCGATGATCAGGAAAATAGAGATATTCAAAAACAAATACCTTCTTCCCCTATTACGAAAATGAAGCAACCATTTGGTGAGATATATTTATTGTTTTATTATAAAGAATGTACAAAAAAAAAAAAATTTTAATATAATCATTGCTTCTGCATACTATAGTAGGTAATAACGTTTTTTTCATTATTTAATGTTTATTACAGTAGCTCCTATGAGAGGTAGAACACAGTTTACAAATTCTTTAAGAGGTGGTCTTACTGTCGGAAGTATAGGAAGAGGTGCAGATCCATTCCGTTCACGGCCGCCAAATACATCAAGACCTCCATCCTTACATGTAGATGATTTTGTGGCATTAGAAACATGTGGAGCACAACCTACAGGACCAACTGGCTACAATAAACTTAGTATTCGTGGAACGTGCCCGTCTCGTGTGGTAAATACTGGAGCAAGAAGTCGTCCATGGGTACCAGAAACACGACCCCCTTATCTCCGATAATTTTTTCCAGTTATTAAATACATATTATGATTTTAAATAATAATAAATTTATTTACATATTTTGTTTTTAACTTTTAATATAAATTTACATTATATTTTTTGAAGACTAAGTCACAACTGTTCCACGAATATTAAATATATTTGAGGATGCATTAAATTATATATCTGTATATATTTTGTAAAATTTGATTTTATTTAATTACACATTCATCATTTGGTTGATATTTCCATGCAGAATATTCTGTTATAAAGTTGTCTAATTCCCTTTTCAGTATCATTTGTTTCTTGAATTTATATTTCTGTAATAATATATATAAAAAAGAAAAACTTTTTTAGTATTATTAACGTAATTGTAATATGTTGCATTAATACAGTTATATAAATATTACCTTGGATAAATGCATTTTTGTTAATGTTTCTTCATATTTATTCAAATACGTAAGAATTTTTTCATTCGGTTTAATTCTATTGGACCTCATGTAATATATCATTTCTATTACATAGTTGGTATTTAACGTACGACATGCATTAGATATAAATGTTCCAAGAATTACTATATTTGGAACATATCCAGCAATTTCCAATCCTTCTATTAATTCATAAGCTTGTTTACTTTGAAAACATCCCATTGCTAAAACTCCAAATGTCATTATGTTTGGAATCATATGCTTGCGTTGAATCTCTTCCAAGATTTTCTACAAGAAAACAATTATTTTTTATTATAAGCTTTTTTATATCTATTACATTGATGAATATTCAAAAACAAACAGTAATATATCTTATTTTATATTTACTTTTGCCAAACCATATTCCTTTCTTAGACTCCTTCTTTTAATAAGCATGTTATAAAAGTCAATATCCAATGTAATTTTTTTACTTTCTATATATTGAAGAAATGAATTTTCAGCATCCACTGTATTTGGAATTAAATCCAGTAATAAAGTAGCTGTTACTTCGTTTGGTGTGACATTATCTTCTTCCATAATTCGTATTATGTTTTCAAAGCCACCAAATAAGATAAAACGATTATTTTCAAAAATATCATTTAAGTATGTGTCCGGTGATAATACACATTCTACATTTTTATTTTTTATTACTATAGGTATGGGTAATGTATTGATAACAGGAGGTCTACTTAGCAAATTTGGTCTGGTTCCTTCAGAAATATTTAATTTTGTATTTATTAATTCTGGCATTAGTACGTCATTAATTTTGTAATTACCAAACTTTGTATCTCTCATAGCTCTAAATAATAGATTGTATGTAATTAGACTTGGTTTTATTCTATACTTTTTCATGAGATGCCATATGATCAAAGCATGCCTCATTCCTGCTTCTTTATCAGATATTGCTGCATTTAATAAAGAATTATATGTTACTTCTTTTATAGGTACTCGTTTATCTCTCATTTCATCTACTACTTCAAAAGCTTCAATAATACAGTTATGCCGACTATAGACCTTCACTAATGTATTATAATGTGTTTCATTTAATAGATATCCTGTTTCATATAAATTAAAGCGTAATTTGTTTAATTGTTCTAAGGCTAAGGATTTATTATTTGATTCTGCACAAGCATTAAATAAACTAGTATATGTTGCATCTGTGGGCTTCAACTGATCTTTCTTCATTTTGTTGTAAAGACTAAAACATTGCTTTATATCTCCTTGTAAAGCATAAGCACGTATAAGAAGATTATACATGAAATTGGTAGGTTTATCTCGATTTTCTCTCACTAATGTGAGTACATTTAAGGCAGACGATAAATCTCCATTTGAAATATAAGACTTTATTTTCTGAGCATATTGACCAATACTTAGTTTTAATCTACGTGGTATTCTAGCTATATTATCTTGAAATTTTTCTTCCTCTTCTTCTTCTTTATCCATTTCCACTTTATCATATTTATTATATCCTATATCACCAAAAACATCCTCTTCCTTTGGTTCACTTCTTGTGCAAAATTTTCTATCTAATAATGTGGGAATACAACTTTCATGTTGTAATTTTATTTTACTACAAAATATGCCATTTACATTGTTATTTCTATAGTAAGTCCGAAAATTATATGAGTAAATTTTTAACTTTTTCCACTTATAGCGGTTATTATTATTATTAACATAACCTAAAATAGTCTTTATCGGCAATGTGTTTATTCTTGTAGAAATCATTATTAAATATTCATTCTTGCAAGAATAAATAAAAGAATTTTGTACACTACAATAGTTCAACTATTATATATAAAATTTATATATTTTTAAAAACTATAATACTTGCCCAATTTCAACATGTAATATAGCTTTTAAACTATATTCGATAAAAGCTGTTCGATACTTATCGATTCTATTGCACGTTTTCATTAATCATATTATATTGATATAAAATAAAATGAATGATAATAATGTAGTAAAATACGGTATCAAATACATGCAATTTATAAAAATAATGTATGATATACATGAAGTTCATTATTTATTCATATTTAAACGAATTTAATTCTTTGTTCATAACAAAATATTTGTCTAAATTTAATTAGTAAGAAGAATTATCATTGGTTACGGAGACAGAGTACAGTCTAGAGAGGTAGAGTACAACTGGACAAATATCTAGACACAACTGTACACACAGTTAGAGCGTCGGAATAATATACTCTTATAAAATCAGAAAGAGCGTCAATTCTATAAGGATTATAGAACCGGTATTTTTACCGTGGTTCATATCGTATAGTATAATTGCGCTGATGTATGTTAGCAATGTGGTAAATATTTGTTGTTTTGATGATTGAGATCGATTGTAGCTACGGTTTTTGGCTATAAACTAAAAAAAAAAAAAAAAAGAATAGCGTTATATAATTGTAAAAGGAATTAGTGTATTGTCAATTTTTCACGTAGTGTTGAAAAGATGGAGACGGGAGATGAAAATGAACACAACGTGCTTCATGAAGTTCTAAATGAAGAAGAATTGACGCAAGTACCCGAGGTAATTAAGAAAAAACTCGGTGTTTATTTTAACACGAAATTTGAGGAATTCATAACCGCCAAAGCGGTTTTTGAAAGTAATCGCAAAAATCTTGGTACGTATATACTTATTACTGGTATTTCATTTTATTGTATTAATTTAACGATCGTTCAATTTAATACTTAGAAATTTTTTTTTGCAGAACAAAGTTTAGAAAATGTCCAAAAAGAATTAGCAGATACAAAATCAAATTTTGATGAATGTAATGGAAAATTAGAATTGGCAGCAAAATATAGTACTGAGTTACAAATTAACTTAGATGAGGTAAAGAGTGAAGTACAAAAATTACAAGAATCCGTTAAAAGGTAATTTATTGCCTAAGTATTAATTAAAATTAATTTAAGCTTTTAATTTTAAATTTATTAAAGCTTTAGATATATTTCTAAGTGATAATTGAAATATAATACTTATACTTTTTTTCTATAGGTTAGAAAAAGAAAATGGCGATTTACGGAAACAAAGGGATACTGCTGTGGATGAGAGGGATACGTTGCAATTACAAGTGGAACGAAGAGATTTTGAAGTTGAAAGAATGCGTACTGAATTATCTTCGCTTGGAACTCAATTACAAACTGCTGTTGCTGCTAAATGTCAAGCTCTTGCAGAAGCAGAAGAAGTCCGTAGCCGTGACATGACTTTGGATTTTAAGTTAGTATTTTTAACAATACAATTATTTAGAATTTAATAATTTAATAATTTAAACCTATATATATATATATATATATCTTATTATACAGAGAAAAACGTTTGGAACAAGAGAGAACGCTTCTTTCTCAACAAATAGTTGGTTTAGAAGAAGAATTAAGCAAAAGAACGTCAGAATTACAAGCAACTAGAGCTGAAGCATCGGCACGAGCGCTTCTAACCGATACTCGTTTATCACAACGTGATGAAGAGTTGCGAATTGCTAATGAATCATCAGCACAATTGCGTGAATCTTATTCGTCACTGCAACGACGTTGTGAAGACCTCTCTCAAAAATTGGAAGAACAACGAACACACGAAATATCTATGCACTCTTCATACCGGGAAGAAATTGGAGCTCAAACTAGATTGGCAGATCTTTATAAAGGAATGGCAGATGAAGCAAATGCAAAAGCTGAAGAATTTATAAATGCTGTTAAAGAACTTCAGGAATTGTTAGAACATGCTACTGAACAGTTTGGTCAATTAGAAACAAAACATAATCAACTTCAGTTGCAACACAATCAAGATCTTCAGGAAAAAGAACAACAAATTATTGAACTTACTAAAGAATTAGAAAATGCGAACGAATTATTGAAAAATATTAAGCAAGGTAAGATATAAATATACAAGCATCTAATCGTATGAATATAAAATAATATTTTTATTTGATTACAGAAAGATTAGATCAAGCCGTTGAACAATTGGCACCAACAGCAGCTATAGCTAGTAGAATTTTAAAGAAAGGATTAAGTCTTACACAAATTTATACACAATTAGTTGAAGCAACTAATGAATTGACAACGGAACGCGAAGAAAATGAACGTTTGAAATCACAAATGGATGTTATTCTACGTGAACTTGAAGATAAAGCACCTGTATTACAGCAACAGCGTGAAGATTATGAAACTGCCACAAATCATGTTACTACATTGACAGCACGATTAGATGAACTTCTTGGAGAAAATCATCGTCTGCAGGAAACTGCGGATGAAGCTAATCGTATAGCCAAACATCATACTAAAGAAAATCAAAGATTAAAATCAGAACTTGCTGATTTAGCTAGACAGGTATATATTTATATATCCATTTATTATTGAAGTAAGAAAAAATAGAAATAAGTGAAGATATATAACGACAATGTGTCATTAAATTATTTACATGTTTATTGTTTTCTTGTTTTTTTACTAGGTATGCTTCCTCCTTAAGGAAGTTCAAGAAAATAGAGTTGGTAATAGTATACATACAAATGAATTTTCAACTATGAATACAGATGATTTGGCCTCATCACAAATCATTACTAAAAAGCTTGTAACATTTAAAGATATTGAAGAATTACAAGAAAATAATCAAAAATTATTATCTATCGTACGTACATTATCATCGAGACAAGAAGAAATGGAAAGGGCTACGGATGAGATTAATTCTGGTGAAATGAAAGAGAAATTAGATAGGTTTGTATATTTTTTAAATATTAATAATATGTTAATAATATTAAAAATAAATTAGAGTAAAACATTAATTTGTAACATCTATATATTAGGTACTTGGAACAATTGGCAGATATGCAAGCAGCTCAAGATAGGCAAGCTAAAATGTTGGAAGGTTTGCTAAGGCAACGTGATATGTATAAAAATATGTATCAACAATGTTTGAAACAATCTACTACAACAGAAATGAAAGAACTTCCTAATGAAGAAAATAAAGAATTAAATACAAGCGCAATAGAAAGCTTAAATGACAATGATAAATCTAAAGCTTCAGTAGATAATGAAAAAGAAAAAGAATGGGAACGAAAATATAATGAAATTGAGAGTAAATTAAAACAGATTACGGACGAATTTGAAATATACAGAAAAGAAAAGATAGCGCATGAACGAATGTTGGGTGAAGAAGTTGAGAGACATAGAAAAGAGGCAGACGCAAGTTCTGCTCGTTGTTGCAGATTAAAAGCTCAATTGGATTCTGCAAACGAGCGTTTCCAACTTCTACAAGCGAATGTTGCATCTTATAAATCACAAATAAAAGCATTAGAAGAGAAATGTTGTAATTATAATATTACTATTGGCAAACACGAACAAAGTATAATGATATTAAAGGATGAAGCTCTTTCTGCTCAAACTCATTTGTCTCGTGCTGAGGTTCAATTAGAAAATCTACGTCAAGAAAGGCAATTATTGCGTGACTCTGAAGGGCGTCTTTTGAAAGAACGAGAAATATTCCAAAGAGAAAGACAAACGCAAGCTTTATTAAGAGCAGATGTAGAATCAATTAAAGCTTGTTTGGAACGTGTTCAAGCGGAAAATCAATTACGTGCCGAACAACGGTTGGATGATGCAACGAGAGAATGTGCTGCTTTAAGACGACGTCTGCAAGAAGAACAGGATCGATTTAGAGAACTTTCATCGCATTTAGAAAAACAATATACTACAGCACAGGAACGTCTGATAGAGGAAAGAGAAATAACAGAACGAATTCGTTCAGAATTAGAACAAGCTCGCAAGGCCGAAACAGAAACTGCTCAAAAACTTGAGGAAGTCAATACGAAATTAAGAGAGACAGTTGCTCATTCAATATCGAAACCTTTTACTAGCGATGAAAATATGGGAAAAAGATTGAAGGAGTTAGAAATGCAATTAGCTAATAATCAGGCAGAAGTAAAATCTCTAACGGAGCAATTAAGAACTTCGCGTCAACAGGGTCAGCAATATTGTGATATCGCTGAAAGTGCAGAGTCACAGCTTAGAGAATTAACAGAACAACATAATAAATGTAAAGAAGAATTAGAAAATGCACTAAAACAATCTAGAGTTGAAGTTATGTCACTTCAAAAACGAGTTAAAGAATTGGGAGATGAACTAGCAAAGATATCAAGTGGTCGTCAAGAAACTGATTCCGAGTTGCGACAAAAGCTCGCAGAGGCTGAAAGGAAACTTGAAGAACTTGACGAAGTCAAAGGAGAATTAGAGCTTGTTAAAAGTGATTTACAGAATGCTTCTACGACAGCATTAGAAACTGAAGAAAAATATGCAAGAGAAATGGTTTTGCATTCGGTGGATTTACAGGCATTAGCAAAACTAAAAGAGGAAGTACAAAATGTAGATCAGAAAATGGCAACATTGACACAAGAAAGAAATGCAGCTGTTGAAGCTTTAGAATTGGAAAGATCTGGATTTAAGGAGAGAGAGAAAAAGTTGCTTGATGAGGTTCAAGAAACTCTAAAAAGGATCGAAGACCTGGATACACAAAATTCTCTGTTACACGATCAGATTCAAGAGTTAAGCGACAAAACAGCTATTATGCAAAGTCAACAAGCAAAGGGAAGTGGTCGAGAGAGTCCTGATACTAGTATTGAGGCAATGAATCGTAGTTTCAGTATTATGGACGAAGATTCTAAATCTGCCGAACAATTGCTTAAAGTTATGAAATATTTGAGACGCGAGAAAGATTTAGCCGTAGCTAAATTCGACGTTCTCAGGGCAGAAAATTTGAGACTAAAATCTCAAGTAGATGTGGCAGAGAAACGATTGAAAGAGACTGAAACTGTTCTTAATTCCGAAAGAGAAAAATCAGAAATTAATGTGGTAACTACGTCTAAACATGCCGAATTATTACGCAAAATTGAAACATTAAATGCTATAACTGATTCTAATAGAATTTTGAGAGAAGAAAGAGATAGTTTGACAGCAAAGGTCACGGAACTAATGTCAAAGGTAACTGTACTTTCTGAAGAGTTAGTGCCACTTCGTGATACATCAAGAGATTTGACAGCGAAGAATGAGGCATTAGTACAAGAAAATACTGGGCTTAAAGGAGAAGCTACGAGATGGAGACAAAGAGCTAACGCATTAGTAGAAAGAGCTAACAAAGCTAGTCCTGAGGATTGGCGTAGATTACAAACTGAACGTGAAAGTCTAAGTAAATTACTTACTTCTGAACGCGAAACACATGCTAAACGTACAGAAGAATTAAATCAATTGAAAATAGAGAAAACAAAATTAGAAGAACAATTGTCTCAACTTCAGAAACAGGTGCAGGTACAAGGGGAACAAGTTTCCAAAATTTCAGAGGATGCACGCAAATTGGGTCAAGATTTAAACGAAGCACTTGCGGATTCTTCTTCGAAAGCTAAAGATCTAGCGACTTTAAAGAAAGAACTTGGCGATAAGGAGGTGGTTTTGAACGATATTAAGAATAAGGAAATTCAAATAAGAAAGATCGCTAAAAAATATAAAACTCAATTTGAGGAACTAGCTAAAACAGTTGAAGAAGAAAAAAACAGATCGGAAGAATCGCGAATGTCTTCCGCTAATACTGGTAATGAAGATGCTGGACAGGTAACACAGGAACGCGAAGACCAATTACGAGAAGAGGGCCGACAAGAATTACGCCAGGTGAATGTTGAATTAACAACGAAGATCGATGAGTTGACTCGTCAGATGACAGTTGTTCAAAGTGAAGCAGAAACCCTCAAGAAAGAGATAGATACGATGAATAAGACTAGTGTAGAAAAGGAAGAGCGCGCTAAACAAGTACTAAAAGGTGCCAGAACAAAGATCATGCAGCTTACGGAATCAAAGAAAATGTGTGAAAAAGAATTACTTGATTTGAAAGCAAAGGTAGAATCTGGATCAAATGATTCGGATACGTCGGAACATGACGCTAGACTTGCTGCATTGAAATCTCAAATGGAAGGAAGGATATCTCGCTTAGAACACGAGAAGACGGAAATTCAAGCGGAAAAGGAAGCTCTATTACAACGTATTACACAATTGCAGAGACAATTAACAGGAGTTAGCGGGGTTAGTGCAACGACTGAACCTCCTACTGCTAATATTAAACCTATGTCAGCTCGTGCAGAAACCCCTCTGGCAAGCATTAGACCAATGAGTGTAGTGGTTCAATCTAGAACAGCAGCCGTGTTACCAACGACTGCAACTGCACCCGTTATGGTTGCTCCACATCAACAGCAACAACCCCAACAACAAATAGTCCATACAACTGAGACAAGTTCTCCCACAAGTAGCCTAACTGATTTCCAACCAGCTAGCACAAGCAGCTCTTCACAGACTGCACCAAGTACATTGCGTCAGCTTGTCGTTCAACCACAGTTGAGCGAATCTGCCGAATCGACTCAAAGAGAAGACGCAGAGAGTGCTGAAACTTTAAATGTACAACAACAACAATGTCAGCAACAACAACAGCAACAGCAGCAACAACAAACCGTGGCATTAGTTAGTCCGCGAGTTGAACAACAGCAACAACAACAACAAGCAGTAGCCAGCGATCAACAGCAAACAGTGGCTAGTAGTTCTACGCAATCAGTTAGCACATCCCAAGCGTCTACCGGTCATAAACGTCCCAGGACACTTGATTCCACTGCAACCGGATCAGGAATAATAGAAGATCACAGTAGGCAAGAACAAGTACTTAGTCCAAAAACCAAGAGGAGTAGACAACAAGAGTTAGGGTCATCAGCAAGTGCTAGTATTTCAGAAATAGAATATCAGGCAAGTTTTGAATGATACTCGAAAAAAAATAATATAAACAAATGTATATATAAAATTCGTTATATTTGTAGGTACCTACCTCTAGTCAACGTGATCAAGATGAAGAGGTTGAGGAAGGGTGTGTAGTAATAGTAGATTGTGACGAGGGGGAAGGAGGTGGAAATAATCAAGCGCAAGAAGAAGAAGAATTCGATAATGATCCGTATGAAGAAATGGAAGAGGAAGATGAAATGCCCTATGAAGTTGAAGCAGAGGTAGAAAGAGATAACAATGAAGTTGAAATTATAATGGAAGAAGATTCAGCTAGCGCAGAGGTTCCGAGACAGGCTCAAGCGACGATACCTGTAAATCAACAACAACAACAATCAGAAGCGATTAGTAGTGCCGGACAAACCGGCGAACCACCAACTTCCTTTACGTCACGTTCGTCACGTGGTATTGCACCGATGCCTCGACAACAGCAACAACAACATTTGCTTTTGGTTAGTCTCTCCGTTTATATGTATATGTTAGTTTTAAAGAAATAACTTTTATATTATTAATATATTATGATTAATTAAATATAAATCTTGATATTGTAGCCACAACAAGGATACGAAGATGGAGGTGACGATAGTATAGTACCCAGTACGCCCACACTGTTTGTTCCTCGACGGGGTGACGGATTTGGAGAAGCTGTGAGTTCACCTCAAGTACCTCAAGCACGATTTACTTTTGGAGACTCGTCAGCATCCGGTACAGCTTCTTCGACACCTTCGTTAACAACTACTACAGGAACTGTTACTCGAACAATATTTGGCTCATTAAGTTCAGGAGCGGCTCAAGTAGTACAAGAAAGCATAGATGATAGTAGGATAGATCTTGTTCAATTAGAAGATGGCGGTACTGGACGTAGCGTACCTACTACTCCTTTACAGGTTTCACCAGCTGCAGATTTACCACCATCTGTAAGAAATGAAATACATAATATGCATATTCACGCACATTATTCTTATACAATAATAATTTTTTTATTTTTAGACTAGTAGTGGACCATCGGAAGAACAAGAAACTCCCGTTTCTGTGACAACAGTACCGGTAATAGGTGCATCCGTGACCGACACTAACGAGGAATCCACTATTCCGAGTATCCGTGTAGTTAGTGCGGATCAACAACAACAACAGGGTCAAACGGAAGCTATCACAGAATCGAGTACAATGCCAACTGAAGGTAAGATCAATATCTAATCATTCCGATAAGAAATTATTTTTCATTAATTGCAAATCACATTGATTGATTAATTGTAGGAGTGAGTTCAGAAGGTGAAAAGCGGACAGAAGAAGCTGGATCTTTAGTGCCCGGTGATGACGATGCCGTTGACACGGGAGAAGGAGTGGAAGAACCTGGAAGTGACATAGTTGAAGACGATACCGAGGAAGAAAGTAGAGAAGCGGAAGCATCTCCTTCTAGTAATACTCGTCAACGAACAATGGCAGCTGCTGCAGCAGCTGCAGCTGCAACGGCTAATGGTAACAGAGGTACACCACTTCGAAGATCAGCACGATCTCCGTTTCGTGCTCGCGGAGCAAGACCGACGCCTATTGTCTGGGAAAGTCAATCTGGGAGAGGTGATCATATATTTATTTATTTTGTATAATAATACTTTCTCTTTTATCTTCGTGACTTATCTTTTGTTTCTCTCTTTCTCTCTCTCTCTCTCTCTCTCTCTCTCTCTCTCTCTCTCTTTCTCTCTCTCTCTCTCTCTCTCTCTCTCTCTCTCTCTCTCTCTCTCTCTCTCAGGACAAAATGTAATGCGTGGACATGCAACACGAGGAACGAATAATGAAGGTGGAAGAGGTCGAGGTACTAGAGGACGTAGATCAATGCGTGGTAAGTATCCATACGCGCGCTTTTAACTTTACTATATAAGTCAGATATAAACATACATTCTCTTTTTACATCCTTTGAATGTAAAGTATTAATTTTAAGAAGTGCTTATAAGATATCTTATCTAGTTATTGAATACAAGAAATATAAGTGAACTTTAAAGAATTAAGCAACAGTACATCTTCGCAGAAAATGTTTATGAAAATATATATTTCATAAGATTAGGGTATTAAAGCATTGTACAAATATAAAATGACATATTTACTATATAACAATAATGTTACTATCATTTTAAAGATAGCGAATTCTATGGTCATTCTTTTCATATATTACTACATATCGCGATGACATGACTGCATACATAACTCGATTTGTGTTTATATTTTTAATAATGAAAATATGTTAAATGACATTCCATTACAATCGTTTTGTTTCCAAGTATAGAAGATATGATTAGTAATTAAAAGTACCTAATTTATCCGTGCATTTTGTTAACATATAAATCTGTTCACAATTTGTTTAAATCATCCAAATGGTAACAAAATCGATCATTATTTATACAAATAATTTCTTTATTGCTTTCCTTCTCTTTGTCGATATTTCTCTTTAAAGTTATTTGTTATAAGTGTGTATTTCATTAAAAAAAAAAAAAAAAGAAAACTGTAAAAGATTATTGTGTGCTGATGTAAAAAAAAAATTGTAATTCTTTTACTTTTGTGGCAGTATTTGTCATTTTATCCAAATGTATAAATAAATAAACTAGCTTACGTATTCCGTTATAGGAAAACAAGCGTGTATACAATTTATTAATATTCTGTTTATGTGTGTGTTTAATATAATACTATTATTTTATTATCATTCACAATTATTTAAAATATTTTCAATAAATATAATTAAATAAGATTTATCTTATTTTCATTTACATATTAAACGTATTATTAAAATTTGTCTTAAGAAAATATAGAGCACACTTTTCTTTCTAAAGAATATTGGTCACATAAGCAAATAAATTTGCATTTTGTGCGCTGACATATATATATATATATGTATTGAACTATCCAAAAATAATTTTGTCTTATATACAATACGTACCTACGTCATTAGTTCTATATCATCAGTATGTAATATATCAATATCGCATAGCATGATGAACACATCGTACTACAATGTTTGTAATGTTCTGCAGAATTTATGTTTTCATTAAATTCGATATTAATTTCATCTAGTATCAATGAAATATCTGTTAATGGTCTTCCCCGAAATAAAATAAAGTCAGTTTATATACGGGCATTTCAGTCTCTTACTCGAACAATTCGTATTGCGAATATGTTCGTTAATTTAAATCAGTAAATAATACTACTATGTTAATATTTACAAAACGTATTGTTTTCTAAAAATAACAATGTAGTGAAGCTTTGATCTAAAAGTTAATATAATGTTAGAGTTAATATTTATCTAAACCTCTTTGAATGAAAATGACATCATTATACGATAGATAGAAAAAGAATGAGATTATAAATATCAATAAATTAAGTACATATAAATTAAGTACATATAATTAATGGCACCTACGTAATATCACAATAAAACGAAGCGTATTTACTTTCTTTTGTAGAAAATTTTATCAGTTCTGCGAATAAGCGAGTTTTTTTATATATGTGTTTTTATACTAATAATAATAATAATAATAATAATAATAATAATAATAATAAATATACATATATATGTGTTTATATATATATATAGATATTATATATAAATTAAATCTTCTTTGTTTTTTCGTTTTCTTAAGAAGATTTTGATTTTGGCAAAAGCAATTCGAAGAGCAGGTGCCGATTCATTGGCATTTTGGTTCCAGAAAGAGACACCGCTATATAGACGATACTGGGCTACGAGCCAATCTTTGTGCATCGCGCTGTTAATGTTCGCATCAAACATCTTCGAACATTTCAAACGGTATTGATTTACTCTTGGAATGTTTTAAGTGATAAAACAATCAATATATATAAAAAAAAAGATCGATAAGAAACATCAATGAGAAATACGTTCCTTATATTGCTCTCATAAATGTATGCTGTAAGCAATATTATCCCCAAGATCCGCTTACTTACATTGTCGATATTTTTTCATTCTTTTTGTTGTTTTCTTATCTTTCTTTTTATTCGCAACGACCTAACGACATTTATCGATCATAACATCTTGATGTTCGGTGTTGAATAATTCCGTTGATCAGGGCTGGTAATCGCGCAGATACATTCACCGTGCTGTTCAATTTGTATCCATTGTTTCCTGGTACCATTCGTTTGGAGACTCTCAATCTCGATCTCCATTTCGTCATGATAGATCGCCGATTGGACCGGTGTACAGCTCATATTGAAACTCTTGCAACATCCGGAATGTACATCGCACCGCTTCGAAACAATGTAAAGTGGAAAATTGACGATCTCGAAATTTGTATGAACAGTCCGCATAAGATCTCTTAAATTATAAGAGCGGGATTGTGGTTCTCCGCAAAGAAAATTTTCCGATGGTTCTAACGAACGAGAAAAATTCAATCTCTTAGGTGTACGATGATAATGATTTTTATTATTAATCGCCATCGATTGAATCATATTATTCAATATCGGTGTGATCAAGATGAATAGCCTAAGGCAAGAGTCGTATTTAATCGGTCGTATTAACATTTTTTTTTTCTTCTTAATGTCTCTTCTTGTCAGTTACTATCCAATATATCTTCGTAATCACCCACTGGCTATTATTCAATCGTTCTCTCACTATCCTGGTACTTATTAAAACGGCGATAAAAATTTTCGTCCATGCGGGAGAACATTCAGTGACAAAACTCATCCAATATTGATAGAAACAACGGGAACTTAAATGAAAGAAAATGTTCTTATCCCGAAGAAAACGTCGTTGGACGCATTCTTGACTGACTGAGATTCGCCTGCTAGCAGAGGAGTATTTATACATGGCAGGGAGGTTGCACGCGTGGTCGGTGGTCGATGAACGTGTACCATCGCGTGGAATAACGTTCTACGTAAGAGTGTCGATTTTCTTAACGAATAAATCAATTGCGAAATTCTTTTTCTGATTGCCCATAAAAACACCATACCAATATTTCAACTTCCCTTACTTCCTTAATCGTCGATTTTGAAGAAAACGTGTTATTTCTGTAACTCTTTTTCCTCTATTCTAATTAAGAGGAAGGATTTTATTAAATATCTCGAGATTCTTGTTTTTTTTCTTTTTTTTTTTTTTTTTTTTTTTTTCAGAAATTATATACGCAAATAAGTTGATGGTATTTCCAAGTAATGACATTTTCTTTCTGATAAATGAATTATTAATAAGAGACACCTAAGAGTTGATTATTAAAGGTCATCTTAATATTCGTTACATCAGTGAAATTTCCTTATTTTAATAAAGGATTTATATAGATTTATATCGTCATGATTCATCAACCGTTCTTTCATCGCTTAAGAGCGTCTATGTATTTTTAATCATAAATTAATTTTAATCGAAACAAACCACATGAAATATAATTGCGGGCAACAGTCGGTTGTTACCACGAGTATTTTCATGACTCATCTCTTGTGTTTATATATATATATAGAAATTCATAGAAAATATTAAATATTATAAGAAAAATACGTATGAGATGACATATTAGGGAGTAAGGAAGATCTTGAGGAAAAAAATTTTTTTACATAATAATAAGTACGTCATATTGAAGCATGATTAAATAAATCTATAAAAAAAGTTCCAATAAATTAATCAGGAAAAGAATAAAAGCATGACCTATTACAGAAAAATACAGTGAGTTAGTTTACGATTCGTTATCTTATTTTTTTTTTTTTTTTTTTTTTATAACTACAGAGAACTCAGAAAAAGATGTGAATCTATTAAATCGATCGAATTGTTAAGAGATTTTTCGAATTAATTTTTGGATTGTTTGTCGTATGTACATACAAATGTAGAAGTATTGTAAAAAAAAAAAAAAAAGGAAAAAAAAGAACACGAAACGTATCGAATCGTCTCGTTAGCTACATAGAATTATAATAGATCAAGATACAACGCGTGCATTCAAGTTCCATGACCTTATAATTATAAATAAATCGACATCTGGAATTGTACGAAGAAAGTGAGGATCGTTTAATTTCAAAGAGTAGTCATATATGAATACCAATATGATAAAATTACAAATCTTATAAAATAGTTCTGTGTCAAAAAAGAATTTGACTGAAAGAAAAAAGACGAAGATCTCGTATTTGCTAAAAATACATATATCTTATGGTAGAATCGAAATAGTTCAGCTTCTATATAAAAATCTTCTAACATAAATTTGATTTTTTATGCCTTTTTTATTGAAGAAAGTGAGGATCGTTTAGTTTGAAAAAATAGCCATATATGCATACCGACATGATAAAATTAGAAATCCTATAAAATAGTTCTATGTCAAAAAAGAATTTGACTTAAAGATAGAAGACGAAGATCTCATAATTCTTAAAAATATATATAAATATCTTATGGTAGAATTGAAATAGTTTAACCTTTATTTATAAATCTTTTAATACAGATTTAATTTTTTATGAATTCGATTAACAGATACTCGGATACTATTTTACTCTCCATTCTTTTCTATATTTGTTAAAAATTTATTTTATTAATTTTAACACGATCGTTAACAATTTATGGATTGTTCATTTATATGGAAATAATGTAAATTGTAAGAAATCAATAGAGTTGTAAAAAAATTTGTAATTATTGAAGAATCCTTAACGTTATATGCAAATATACAACATTGTACAATTAATGAAGTAAGCAATTGATAAAAATACCATTATCGATATTGATTTGAACGGGATGTACCTTTAGATACCTTAATAAAAAAGATAGCATGTCAATGCGTTAATTACAATAGCCGTATTTGCTAACTCATGCACGATACTATAACGTATTGCTGACGTAAACGTAACGGGGATATCCCTTGCGGTAAAAGGATTGACCAGACTCATTAATAGTACCGGTTTCTCACTACTCCAAGTGTAAAATTATAGTACGAGACTTGTGTAATTTATTTATACAAGACATATATCATATAGTATTTTTAAAAAATTATACCTTATATTTCTGCAATGATATTTGAAGAGGAAATAAAGAAAATGTTATTTGCAACGTTTCCTTAAGTAATTATTGATTGTGCTGTAATGATAAAAAAACGAAAGATTTTTTTTTCTTTTTTTTTCTTTTTTTTTTTTTTTTTTTAATAGACTTCATGGAAGTCAACATAATATCATAACTTCTTATATCTTAAATTAATGTTTAAATTTCTAATCACGATTTGAAACAGTTTTAAGGTGAACTAAAATATCCATGGTCAAACGCAATTGTCTAATTTTATATTCAATGCCTTACACACTAGTATCATCTACCTTGATGACTCAGTCCTGTGAAGTGGCACAGACGGATATGCTCATACAGAAGAGGTTGAAAAATAATGTGGACATCTCATAGTCGTACCATATTACCAATTTTTAAGGTGAAGTAGCAGGAATAAGATCTTTTTACTCACCCCTCTTGAATACCACAGGAATGCCAAGGCAGCTTCACGGATTCCGGTGTCTTTGAAAGAATAAAAGGACCACGAATGTCTTTTCTGACAACAAGTAGACATGCCGGAGACGTTCACTGAACACGATGACTCACTGCAACCTGTCGCATTTCTCACAATGAGAAGCATCTGATGCTTGTCTACTCTAAATGATATAACGTCTTTTCGAGTATCATCTTGTTCTTATCATTGATCATATCTTCGTTTCTAGATTAACAAAAAAAAAATATTAAAAAATGTTCTTATATTTTTCACATTAAGATGTATTTCACTTTAAGAATGAAATTTATACATTGAAAGAAGAAAAAGTATATATATATATATATATATATATATATATATATATATATATATATATACTTTTTCTATATATAAAAGTGTAACACATAATACAAAAAGAAAACACGTAAATACAGATAACAGAATATTGAAATCTTTTGATTCCAACGATTGTAGTACGTCAACAATGAATTGCATCAATCTTAGGCTATTGTTTTTCATTAATCCACGGATAATAATATTCCGGATAATAATATTTTTAATTATTTATCACAATATTATTATCTCTCGATTATACTTTATCTTCTTTTTCCTCTGTTAAATCTATTAATATTGATATAATAGATTAGCATGAGCCTTGCGATTTTATTTTAAAAGATCGCATTATTTTAGTGGCTAACATAGATGATGTTCCAAAAGAGAAGAAGAAAAAAAAAAGCTCGTGAAATCGAAAGAGAGTTAAGTGACGTTATGCCGAAATATAGAAGAGAGAGAGGGAGAGAGAGAGAGAGAGGGAGAGAATGATGTGTGGGGAGGAAGAAAGAATAAGGTATAACGTCACGCGACTCAACGTGGTCTCACTTCGAACGGGAGGCAGGACCCACTAGTTGTAATTATAGTTATCTTCGCGATGTTCTCGGAACGGTTTGTTCTCGACCCCTCCCAGTGCTTACCAAGAAACAAGAGGGAGATAGACGAGCTGTTAAATTCACAGAAGAAAACGAGACAGTGAGATAGAGATCGAGGAAGAGAGGGCGCGAAGAGAAATCTGGAAAAGAGAGGGGGAGAGTGGGCCGAGGATGAAAGTTACATATATATATAGAGAGAGAGAGAGAAAAAGAAAGAGAGAGAGAGAGAGAGAGAGAAAGAAAAAGAGAAAGAATTCAGATCGCAGAAGAGAGAAGTTACAGTACACCGTAGTGTTGCCTATCGAGATAACACGTTTCTTGTGCATCTATAAAATCTCAAGGATTGAAGATTAAAAGGATTAATCTGAGAGTAGCGCTTTGATTGATTAAAAGCTGTGTTTTATATCAGGAAAAAATTCTTTCATTATCACTTTGTGACAAATTCGTCCCGTGATATTTAACAATGAAAAGAATCGTTTTGATTCTCGTTGCCATTCTATTTGTTTGTTTGATCACCGGTAGACATCACAGGTAAAAACTCGTAATAAATGATATATACGTCCTAGAAATTCAACTAAATTATAGACATTGTTATATATTTTTTTTGTTTTGTTTATAGAGACAGTGACTACCTAAATCACGTGCAATTGGTAAACCAATTTCGATGTTCATTGCCACAACCACGAGCAATTCCCATAGAAGAACTTCTTACAGTCGGACCCAGTCCAGATGAAATTTTCTATCCTCCTTCAACGGTATTAGCACGTTGCGGTGGGTCCGGATGTTGTCCCGATCCCAAACAGATCTGTGCATCGACCGAGACTAGAAACGTTAGTTTGGTATTCATGGTAAAACACCTCATAGATCGACAACGGGACAGGCACCATGAGGTTATTCATGCTTTGGAAGATACAAAATGTGCTTGCATAAATACGATCAAAATCAATATGACCTAATTTTTTCGTAAAAGTATAATAAATATAATGCAGATGTGTGAATATATTTATGTGTGGGTGTATGTGTGTATGTATGTATGTATGTGCGTGCGTGTGCGTATGTTTGTGTCATTATCAGTGCATCAATTAATGATGATAATTGCTTTAAAAACATACAAATTTATATGTATCATGTAATCATTCATATTATATAGTCGCTTGTTTTTATCGTGGATACTATATTCTCTAAAAAATATTACTTACACAGTTATTTATTTATTGTAACAAAATTTATCATTTATATTTCGAATTAACTAAAACAAATAATTTCATTGTTCATACTTACATATTATAATATAATATTATATAATTATTATATATTTATATTTTAATATTGCTATATATATATATATATATATATATATATATATATATATATATATATATTTACAACTAGTTCCTTACTGCCCATTTATATATCCACGGTATTTGTGTCTGTGATATTTTTATCTATTAAGGTCTGTAAACGTTCATATATATTTTTTAAAATCTTATATTAAAATAATAACTTTCAATATTACCAACTATTTCATTTTATTATAATCCTTTCTTTTTAGATTTTCACTTGTTTTTATTTAATCTTTGATATTAAAATATTGTTTTGCAATCAATAGATCACGTTTAATGCTTTCATTATTCGGTGCCAATTTTATTGCCGCTTCCAGTTCAGGAATGCCGTGTTGTGGCGCAGATAATTTACAAAGAGCTGCACCTTGCCGAGCGTGACACCTGGCCCTTGATTCACGATTAGCTTCGCATTTTGGTTGCATGAGTTCTAATGCCTATAAAAATCATCGAAATAATATTACGTTATATTAAACAGTAAAAAAAAATTAACAATGCGAATCTCTTTTGATTATATATTTCTTTAATTATAGTAAGTTTTTCATTACGTGTGAATTTCATTAAATGCACGTATCAAAGTGAGCTCTTACTTTGCTACAATCTTCGGTACATCTATAATAATTTTCAAGAGCATAATGAGCCGCAGATCTGTTAACATAGAGAGACGCCATTTTATCGCTAATTTTTATACCGAGAGAATAAGCACTAATAGCTCCCAAATAATTCCCAGCCTTGAAGAATTCACTGAAACAGATATATATATATATATATATATATATATATATATATTTATATTTTATCTCTGATTAAAGAGATTATTATGTAAAATATAAATATATTAAAAATTATTAAAAAAAGTGAGTGCGTGCATAACATACTCTCCCTTATCCTTTAACCATTGCGGGTCTCGTTCCTCTGGTCTGAGATCTTCAGCTACAAAACCAGTTTTTCTCCTTGCTTCTGCTTGTTTCTCCAACCACTAAAATTAAATCGTTAGTAATAACGTCATTCTAACTATCATTAATTCATTGAAGGTCGACTGATCGTGAGTGTGATCGTTATAAAACAAAATAAAACATACTTCTTGTTCTTCGATCAAATGACTTTCTCTGGCTGGAGTTGGAAACGTACGTTCAGAAAATGTAATATTAATGGTACCATTTTTTCTTGGTAAAGGTACAGCTTTGTTAGGTTCGTCGAATATTTGGTTCAATCTACGTAGTTTTCCACTCAATATTCTATCAATTATTTCTTGCCCACGAGTGCGAATATTTTTCGAAGAAGACGGCTTACGCAATATCTTGCCTTTAATTAATTTGTCGTACGAATCACGATCGGAATCCGATTCGCTATCCGTCGAAATATTTCTTTCCTGTATAACATCTAATTCATTTTCGTTCGTCGTATCGTTTAACTTTGCATT
This sequence comes from Vespa mandarinia, assembly GCF_050613455.1. Classification (NCBI taxonomy): domain Eukaryota; kingdom Metazoa; phylum Arthropoda; class Insecta; order Hymenoptera; family Vespidae; genus Vespa; species Vespa mandarinia. The sequence goes on along the minus strand of NC_140816.1, from coordinate 6,687,800 downwards.
AGATTCGATCAATCCATCTTCTTTTCTTGGAAATTCGTATTTATGAAACAATTCTTTTCCCTCGGTCTCCTTCCATTCTAATTCCCTATCATTTCTACCTTCACTGTAACTCTTTGCGTCATTAACGAAAATTTCTTGATCGGTCATTGGCCTGTTCTTCATCATACCGGTGATGTCATCTTTAAACCATTTTAACGGTGGCCTTAAAAAATAATTCTCTTTAGATTATTTTACGACACTTCATATTCAAATATTTATATTATTTATTTAAACATATTTGATACATTTTAATGAAATTATCTTGGGGCTATGAGATAAAATAAAATAAAACAAAATAAAATAAAAATTATAAATGTAACAAAAGAAAAATTATTTCATTTTATTCCTAGGAAGAATATTTTCGAACAGTCGTTAATGATTTATGCGAAATATCGATGACATCATTACTTTCACTATCACGTTAATATTATTTCTTTAAAGGTTCTTTCACATTCGCAAATTGAAGATTATTTATATATAAGAAGAAAAACATTATAAAGCAACGTACTTATACGCTTTACGATTTTCTTGAGTTATGCCTTGTTCATATTTTAAAATCGGTAACTCGGCTTTGGATCTCCAATCTTCTAATGCTTCCATAGCTTCTTTTCTATGGATATCTCTCATAGCACTTATTTTATTCAAAACTGCAGTATCTAAATCTATTTGTGCCTTTACTGCTTCCTTTTTCAAATATTGTCGTTTCTCTGAAGAAAAAAAGAAAAAGAAAAAAAAGAAATAGAATTGATTTTTATTCGATCGCAAATATTTCATTTATGAAAATAAAATCTGTTGTATTGGTACAAAGCTGATCGAACTAACCGCTTTGAGCTTTTTGCCGTTCTTCTGTAACTTTTTGAATACGTTCTAATGCTCTATTTCGATAATTTCTTTTAGTATCTTTATCAAGATCGTCCAATTCTAATTTAGGCCATTTTAAAGCGACGTTCGCTTTTCGTAAAGAAAATATAACCTTGTCTTCGTCTAATATACACGTACTTTCTTCCTCGATAATATTGGCCCAAAGAAAGAGTTCTAATAAAAATGGCGGACAACTTGCCTGAAATATTGCAAATATGAAAAGTTCTTCCCGGGTAAACGAAAACGCACTTTTTATAATTACTCTCTCTTTTTTTACTTTGACACATACACACATACATACAATGTACTTATATTTTAAAAGTTTATATATAATTTATTAGAACATATCATGAATTAAATAATATTTTAACGATATTAATATAGATATTAAATATAATAAAAAAATGTTATAACAAAACCCTTCTCTCTAATAACGTACCTTTAAATAATTATCGATCACCAAAAAATCTATTTTTTTAGGACGACTCTTGAATGGCACATATACTATAACGTAATCTACCGTTTCACGCCATTTATAATCTTTAATAATTATAATAGGCATTTTTTAATAATTTAAATGAATTCAATTTTATGATTAATTATTGATTGAAGTATATGTCGAAGTTAAGTATTCCGCCTTCATTCCTTTAACTTCATTCGTTCGTTACCTTCCTTCATTTATTTTCAATATCGTTTTTCAGCTTTCGTATAATTTTTACAAACTGTTAAACGTTTTGAAACTATTTTTTCATTCTAATTTTTAACGAAAAAAGTTATGGAAAAACAAATTCGAGCTTATAACCGATACTCTATATTGATCAAACGATTTTAACGCATTATAACTATTATCATCTTAGAGGGAGCGCGCTGTATTTACGCGGTAAATTTAAATTAGTTATTTACGCGGTGAATTTAAATGTTATTTACGCGGTAAATTTAAATTAGTTAACTGTACACATCGATGTCAAATTCGCAATAAAGGAATCATAAAAATGATTTTGGAAGTTCTTTCGATAGAGTGAAATAAAAAAATAAAAAAAAAAAAGGAAAGAAAGAAGAGAAGCAAAGGAAATCATAGTAATGAAATTCACACATTATTATTTTAATCAGTTTTAATTAAAACGTTTAAGAGAGTATTTTGTTGACAATATTTTTGTAGACATTGTCGAAAAAAGCTGCCACCCACGTAACAGCACATTTCTCCCCCGTTACTGGGTCTATTCTGTATAGATTTTCTATTTTAATGAATAATAATTTAAAATCAATGAAAAAATGTATGAAAAAGACAGACACATAGAGTTTTGTCAAAATGTGCTTATTTTGGTTCTTGCGCTAGACTAAAATGTACTTTTGGACACACATGACACTTTATGAAATTACACATTTATATTGTTCGTTGAAAATTGACTACAAAACTTATCGTAAATCAGTCAGTTTTTATCAATGTCTGTTCTTACAGAATCGAAAATTTATCTACATACGAAGTGTAGGACTTTCGAGTGTTTTAATATATGTAAATGTAAATAATACATTATATGTATATATACGTGTTTTCACGATTATTCTGAGAAATCAAGTGACATTATATATTATAAGTGTCTCGATGTATTCCCACATTTCGTTGTGATTCTAATAACAAAAACGAGTGTACCATTTTTTGTTTGTTTGTAAGATATATCATGGTACATAGTACTGTTAAAAAATGGAGGACTCCGATAAATAGTTCAATTATCAAATTAAAAACTATAATTTATCATAGATGTGTTATGACACTATAATATTTAATTATAATATTAATCTTATATATGCCTTAGATTAAATTCTCAATTATTAGATTAATAATTATTCAATGTATATATATACAATGCATTTCAATTATAAGTATTTTACTTGTTCAGTTGTCTCTAATAAGAAAAAAACAAAAACATTGAACTGATTTGTAACTTACGTTGGACAAAATAAAATAAAAAAGTATTTAAACTTGAAATAATCTTAAAGCTAGTATAAATAAGTACACGTGCAGTGCACGTTTGTCTATATTGTAACCAAATGAGTCTCGTAACCATTGTATTAATGATATATTCGTATACGTGTTCTCGTTTGGTTACTTAGTCTTGTATTAACACAGAATAGTTTAATACACAATGCATAATATCCGCGCGCATTAAATGATATCTCGTTCTAAGCATAGAAGCTTTTGTTATAGTTTTTATATCTATTTGTGTTAATTAAGATATATCTTTAACTTTATATGGAATGTCTACAAATACAGTATAAAAAATGGCATTATTTAATACACAAATTAACATTAAAAATTAAATATTAGATTAGTGTGCATAATACAATTGACAGATATACTGCGAATGTTACAAATAATTTATACGATTCAGGAATAATCAAAAATTATTCGCATTTAATACCTATTCTTATTTCGAGATTTCTTTATATATATATATATTGAAAAATGATTTTAATAAATCTAGTTGTAACAAATATAAGTAAAGAACATTATTTCACAATTTAATTATATCTACAGCAATATTTATAACGTATATTGCATTGATAATTAAAAATTCGTTGGTAATTTATAATCTACATAATAAGGGACAGCCACTTGTTCCAATAATAATTATACTAATATTCTTTCTGTTGTATTAATAATGTTACATTATTAATTATGGAAAATTGATATTATACCATTAATAGGTAGTAAAAATAAATACACAATCAGTAAATAGAAGTCTGCCTCATAAAAGAGACGATATATCTAAATGGCTTGACTTTTGTACATACATATCACTGATTTTTAACCTACGTTGGAAACTATTTTCCAATATAAGTTGAAAATCACATGCATATACATGGCATATAGACATGTTACATAACACATACTATTTTATGTTTCTTTTTTTGTTTTCAAATTATATCTGTTATCGTTTTCTACAAATTGTTCGCGATTAACAGAAATATAATTATAATTATGATATGAGTATATTGTTGATAAATAAATGCAAAATACTTTTACTTTGTGGAGCATTATACATATGCTGGATGCTTCATGAGAGAAAACTGATATACAATATTGATATTATTCCTTATTCGACAATTATTTAATTGAAGTTGTTCTGGAAGATATCTATATCTATATCTATCCATCTGTCTATATATATGTGTATATATAAATATATACATATACACATATGTATACACATACACACACACACCACACACATGTTCTTTGAAAAAATTAATACATCTAGAGTGTCCGTTGTAGGATATAATAATGCAAGAAAAATTGTATAGATATATATCTCAACAATATGCATACCATATTAATTTTGTTCGACAATATTATTGCAGTTCGTTTAAAAAGAATAACATCGTTATTCTTACAAATTATTTCTTTCGTGCTGCCTTTTCAGCCTTTCTTCGCATTCGTTCTATTTCTTTACGTTCCTTGCGTTCTCTATCCGCTTGTGCTCTTAGCTCTTTTAATTTCCGCTTAAGATGCGCCTTTTCCTCGCCATAAATACCAAAAGCTTTTAATTCTCGTGATTCAAGACGTAAAAGACTTCCACCATTAATTCCATTTTCCAAAAATCGAGGAGCATGTCGTTCCAAGCCCATTCCTGATAACCACTGGCAGACCTAATACCATTTATTACGTTATAAATTGATATTAACATACATAAATAATTATATTTGTACCAAATAAAAAGATTCTTACTTGTTCCTTAGACCAATCCGTAACAGGCGCATTCTGCCAAAAGTGTGATTTCTTGTCACCTAAACCAAAGTCACTTGAATGAGGTGGCAACCAAACTTCACTCGAATCTAGATTCATAATTTTATTTACTTGCGGAAACACGTAACACGTTAGAATAACGCGTAACAAAATCATAAATGGATAATTTCATTTGTTCCGTTAATAGAGATGTTCATTATCACAAATCCCTACCTGCACTACCTGTTTTAGATGGGCTAGGATCAACAGCAGGTGGACTCACGGATCCTCCAGACGATAAACTTGAAGGAGAACTACCAGGATGGTGCCATGGTGCACCACTACTACTAATTAAGTTAGCCGATGGTACCGTAACTTTTTTTACTATAACAATTATAAAATCATTGTTTTAAGTAAATATTCATATACAACTTATTATATAAAGGATTTCTTATGAAATATTCAGTAAATGAATTCTATATATAAATATATATACATATATATATGTACCTCTTTGATTGGCTTCATTCACAGCTTGTCGTATTTCTTCCACAAGATGATGAGTTACTAAAGTGGGATCATTATTATGTGGATTATTCAAATCGCTAAAATCTCCAGAACTTTCTCTAGAAGAAGACAAATCATTTCCACCAAGACGCCTTTCTCTCTCAGCCAAGACTTGTTTTAATTGTTCTGCCAACGATGCAGGAGGTCCAGTTAAACCTATTTTACAAAGTACATCATGCTGTACATTAAAGCTGTTATTTATGTATTAAGAACTAATAAATAAATGCATATCTTAGTTATTATATATATAAACAGATAAACTAAAATGCATATACTTTTTTGGGTTTGTGGCCAACTTTGCTCTGTCATTGCCCTAACTTGTGAACTGATTGTACTATGTTGTCGAATCGTGGTTGTATGAGTAGTTTCAATATGTTGTTTTCCCTTTAATGAACTGATCGATGAACTACTAGAATAGGAACTTAGGTTTGATTGTTTTGATGTTAGATCATTTGGTGATCTGCTACTTGTATCCTGAGAAATATGTTTTGAAGACGAATCTTCATCGGTATTATCACCCGATTCATCTAAGCCATAATCCTGTAAGTTACAAACTAATATTAGTAATTTTTTAAATATTATAACAATAATACATATACGTACCGAGCTACTGTTACTAAGGCCTCCTGATCTTTTAGGAAGTTGACGATTAGCAAGACCACCTCTACTTGCAAGTTCAGCTTTACTTTTACCAGCTGAATTATCAAGAAGTCGGTGAGCTGGTACTGCTCGATCTAACTCTTCCTTTACAGGAAGTGGGAGTGGTAGTTTTCGTTCAACAGTTGCAGTTTTGTCTCCATCATCTGGACTGCTCAAATCTGATGTCTCTGTATCAGAGAGTTGACAACTGGATGAAGAAGGTGGTGGTGGTAATTGACGTCGTGATAATTGTGGTGTTACTATTCTAGCTGTGGTACCATCATATGGAAGTCGAACGGGCAATCCAAATCTTCTTTGTGTTTCTGTTAATTCTACTTCTAATGTAATAACCTATGAAATATATAAAATAATATTACATACTCTTTCTTTATAATAGTAAAATGATATATACATACCCTATCCTTTAAACTTTTAACCAGTGCATTATATTCTGTATCTTTTTCTTGTAATAATTGCTGATAAAATTCATCTCTCGCTGCTATATCTGTACGAAGTTCACGAGCTGCTCTTTTTGCACGTGCATATTTTTGTTGTAATGCAGCATTTTGTGATGTTGCCTGAGACAGCATTTCACGAGCTGTAGTCAAATCTTGACGGGCAGTACTCAATGCTCTTTCAGATTCATGAAGCCGTAAACCAGATTCACGTAACTTTGCCGCATATTCTTCGCTACCTGCTCCACTATTTTCCAATTCGACTAACTGTAAATTAATTTTCAAATAAATAATGAGTGTTATTATAGCACATGTGAAAATTAATGTACAATATAATTCCATTTATATATATATATATATATATATATATATAACGATAGATATGAAATTATATTGTACGAATAAAATTGGTATATATATATATATATAAAGCATTATATAATGAAGTAATCATATCATTACAAGCATTATTCTATACAAATTGATACAGTGACTTTGTTTTCAAAATTCTATTTACACATTTTTATATATATATATATATATATATATATATATTTTAATAAATAATATATATATATATATTTTAATAAATAATACATATATATATATATATTTTAATAAATAATACATATATATATATATATATTTTAATAAATAATATATATATATATATACACATACATACATATATATACACACATGTACATATATACATATATATTGTAACATATATTACATACTTTATTGTATACATTCAATAATAAGGAAATATATATTTAGAAATGATACAAACGTAAAAATACAAATCAATATTGATGCTTACTATTATCACAATTGACACATGCAAAAACCTATCAAAATTAAAATGATATATATATACTGTTGTTGTTTTACATAATAAACCTGTTGATTAAAATTATTAATCTAATCATTCGTATAAAATAAGCATTTCATAATTATGTTAAAAGATCTATTCATTTTTTATTAATTACCTTTGCTTTGAGTTTTTCCACCTCTCCATCTGCTAATGCAAGTTTATATTGACTCTGCAAGCAATTGATGACATACACAGTGCATAAGCAAAAACAAAAAAATTGTACTAAGAACTATACTAATTTACTATGATAAATATTACAAAATATATCTATATATAAAGATAATACCATAAAAGATATAAGTGAATAATGAAATATATAATAATATAATGATAATGTACATGTACAATATATATCCTATACACGCACGATAAAAATATAAAATATATCATTTATTACATTACATTCTTCAAAATCTTCTCCTATCTATTATAAACATATTTACTTGAAAAAATAAAAATGATAGAGGATAAATTAAAGCATGCTGCAAACAATGAGACTATAAGTAATGTTTCTCTCATTATATGCATATTATAATTTATATATTATCATAAATACTATGAAGCATATTCTATAAATAAAATCATTTACAAAAAAAAAAAAAAAAAAAAAAAAAAAAAAAATTAAACACATTAATAATTGAAAATCTATTATATACAGATGATGTATAGCACGAAACATTTTGTACAAAAGCATTTTCAAAAATTTAGAAAAGAATACCTCTTGTAAAAGTAGCCTCAAACTATCAACATCACTTTGTGAAGGTGCAGAATGTGGCGGCATTGACGAACTGATAATGGGAGATCTGCTACGACTAGATGGAGATAAATAACTTTCAATGGGACTCTGAGGTGGTTCTCCCTCTGAACAAGAAGACATTGCCGGTGAACCAGGTATTCCACCTATGGAAGCACCAAGTGGTGCATCTTCTCCACTTCGTTGTCCATCGGGTGATGCATCCGAAAAATTAAGTCTTCTAAATAAAGAAGAAATTATATTTATTATTCGACTCCAAAAATATCTTTCGTAAATTGTTATATATATATATATATATATATTTAATATTTTCCTCAGTACTTCAAGGAGCCTCAAGCTCACGTTGAAGTGGCCACAAGTTATCGTCACAAAGTTTAGCGAGCAAGGATATACCATCATAGGAAAATTAGATTTTATAATGGAGAAAAAAAAAAAAGGAGAGAAAAGAAAAGAAAAATTACCTGTTAGCAGAATTAGCTTGTTCCCTTTCTCTGTCTGCTTGCAAACTTTGCCGAATTAACATCGCAACTTCAGAATTTTTTGGATCACGCTCCCTACCAATCACAAAACACACAAGACCTGAAGTATTACGCAGAACGCTAGCTGCATATGCTTGTGTGACACCAACTAAGGATTTTCCATCCACTTCTACAATCTGATCATTTACTTGTATCCTGCCTTCTCGTGCGGCTGCACCTTTCGCTGTTATAGTTTTTACAAAAATTCCCAATTTTTCAAGACCTGCATCTGCACCAACACCCATTCCAATTATACTAAGGCCTAAACCTTCTGGTCCCTTCATAAGTTCCACTGGAAATACCTATTAAAAAATTTTATTTCAATACAATATTTATTATAAAATATTTTACACTTCGTAACGCGCATGAGCATATGAGCGAGCTCGTGTATATGTATTTTTATTATATATGTATAATTAAATTCGAAACATTGTCAAAATACCTCCATTTTCTCAACACGTTTTTCAAGCTCATATTCTGCGCTTGCTGCTATAGGATCTACGTCTTCATTACGTCTATCATATTCATTCACAGAATGTGTCGAATATACTCTCATTGGACCTGTATCAAATGAAACTTTAGTAGTCTTTTTAACTGGTACAGTAGATGGATAATCTTCATCTTCGTCTTCAGACTCTGGTATGCCTGAAACTTCCATCCAAAAGTGACCATCTTCAAAATAATGAACTCCATTCTCCACCAATATCTATAGATAAATTAATGTACCCTTTATAATAGGTTACAAAGGTATAAAATTATTGAAACTGTATGATCAATGTATTACAATTTTTCCAGGTGTTGGAGTATAATCTTCTTGGTGCTCAGTTTCTGTATCATCATTGGTTTCATGTGTGTCATTTAAACTACTAACGGATCCCAGTAATCCACTTTCACTACCTGTTACCGAACCCACTTGACTCTCCGTTAACGAATCTATTGTCAAGTCGCTACGTGATCTGTGGGATAAACTAAAAATGATAATACCTTAAGTATATGGAGTGTAATATATCGCTAATATCACATGGAAAATGAAAAGTTTATATAATGTGCTAATATAATTAAGATAAAAATTTAAATGAGAAGATGCAGAGAATAAGCCGCAAAATATTTTTACCAAACAAAAAAGCATAATATGCCAAACTGAATCACCTATAATCATGAGTTGTGCTATTGATAAGACTGGAATCAGGAGCAGATAAAACATCAGAAAGCCAATCTGGCGCATTATCTTGTTCTTCTCTATCCTTATCCTTATCCACATCTTTCTCTTTTTCTATAGAAATTTCTTCATCAGCTGCTTCTGTAGTATTTGTAGGAGATAGTAATCTGGCAATTTCTTGTGCTTCTTCATCCGATAATAGAGCTGATCCTTGTCTAATTCATTATTTTCACGATTCAATTTTATTTTTATCAATTATTTGAATGAAAAAAATCCTGCTAATCAAATAATTACATTTACTTACCTTATTTTTTTCTCCAATATACTGCATTAAGTTGATTAAGTTGTTTGGTAGGAGATTTATATCCAAATAAAAAATCAATGTATTAAAATATAACAGAATAAATAAAGTAAGGAAAAGGCAAAAAGTGAAAATAAATTTTACTAAGCCATTTGCAAATATATAGCAGAAATAAAATATTATTGCTTCATTAGTATGTATATATATATATATACATTCTTTATATCATTTATTATATATATATACAAACACACATACTTTATATAATATATTAATATTAAATCTATTTCTCTATTAAATTCAAAGTTTATATCACATAGATTGCTATAATATGCATTTACTTACCGTGAACTTAATAAATTTTCCGCCTCATCAGCTGTCATGGTATCTGGAGTTATAGGAACTGTTTGAGAAATATTGGCTTTAGATGGTGTTTCTTCTATTGCACTTTTTAATTCTTGTTGATTTTTTATATCTGTTACCTCTGTTGGAGGCATATTTTCTATATTAGTAATAGTTTTAGTATCACTTGAATCACTATCATCTATAAAACTATTTTCAGATGTAGGAAGTTCATTAATTTGCTTTCTTTCCAAATGCTTTTGTGATGTTGTTATGGGTGATATGTTTACTTGCTGAATTGAATTTACAAAACTGTTTTCTGATAAACGTAGTTTAGCTAATTCAGCTTTTTGTTTTTCTTGTTCCCATGTTGTTTGAGGATGAATGTCTTCTACGTTTTTATTATTTATAAAGTTAGAAGATTTTGATGATCCATCAGTGTTTACATTGCTTTTGTTTGCTATTGTTTTTATTACAGCATTGGATGGATCTGCTAAATGTTTAAGTTCATTCAATTCAGTTGTATTAATATTTGGTTCTGTTATACTATTTGTGCTATGACTGGTAGAGATAGGAGCATGCTCAGTGCAATTTGATGACATATTGTCAATCTGATCCACCTTATTACCTCCTTCAATAAAACTCGAGCGTTTTCCAGAAACCTCTTCTTTATTTTTTGCCAATTTTTCTCGAGCAGAACTTTTTATTTGATCATTTTTAACATTAGACATTGTCTTTTGGCACATATTTTCAGTTAATAACTGCTTCTCGTTGGAAATATTTGTTTGTGATTTATTATCAAATGTTTTACATTGATTTGTTTCTTCAGGCATGAGATTTACTTTTGGTTCTTGGACATTATGAATTACTTTCTCTTGCACATTTTTAAGAGAATTTGCTCCTGTATTAGATTTTATATGAGCTTTGCTATCTATTTTACTTTGTAAAACATTATCCTGACTTTGTTGCACTCGCTTTGTATATGGAGAAGGTATTGGGATATCTTTATGTTCTAGTAGCGGATGTTCCTGATCAGAACTAACAACAGATGGAGGCCGCTGTCCCAAACCAGCAGCTTGTAAATCAACACGAACATGAGAACGTCGGACAACCGTAGTTGTGTCTGTTTCGTTAAATTTTGATTCTTTTTCTGCTGCATTATCATCCTCAGCAATAATTTCTGTATATGTGGCTGGTTTTTCCTGTTCCTCTGAAGCCAAATCATAACTATTACGGCCTGAAAATATAAAATGTAACGTTTCTATGGATAAAATTTAATCAGAGAAAAAATTGTGATCATTGGTATTATATGTAGAAAGGGAGATCATAAATGTACCTCGACAATCAATGCAGAGCAAACGGAGACACATGGTACTACTATATTTTCAAATTGAAAAGATTATATATATTATATGCAAATGAAAAATGAAAATTAATATATTTTTTCAATATAATAATACTATAATTGAATACTTTCATATTTAATAATGAAATCTTTTATGTTTGCGAACATAACCTTTCACTATGTTTATTCTACATATGTTGTGTTACAAAGAAAATTCTATTGAAATTTGTATGTATTAGCAATCTCTCTCTATCAAAGTTTCTTTTTTTAATAATATTATTTCATTTACTTTATTTATATAGATACATTATAAAATATTTTATGAAAAGTATATTAGCCATGACTACATTATTAAAAAATGTTATAATATTTAAACGATAAATTATTTAGAGAATCTTTTAGTTAACTTCATTATTAATCTTTAACTTTCAGAAAATTTTTCTTATATCATATGTATAAACCATGTTATGTATCTTAAGCACAATATTTAAGCTATGTACATCTCACATAACAAATTTTTGATTTTTAAAATATTTAAATATTTAAATATTTAAAAAATATCTTTAATAGTATTATATAAAAGTATTAATAAGTTAATCAAACATGCCAATCACTTTTGTAATATAAATGCACCAAACCACAAGGAGGCAGATGCTAAACAGAGTTCATACTGATTTCTATAAATAATACTGTTGAGACTAGCAGGAGAAGTATAAGAGCATGGGTAGGAGGAGAAAACAGAAAGAGAAGCTCACATATTTTTATGTTTTACTATTTTGGCAGATTGCCAAATTTATAAGAAAGCAAAATTTAATTGTTATTAGCATTTAAGAGAATATGTAATAACAAAAAAAAAATAAAAATAAAAAAAAATAAAAAAATAAAAAAATAAAAAAAATAAAAAAAGATAAAAAAAAATAAAAAATAAATAAATAAATAAATAAATAAATAAATAAATAAATAAATAAATAAATAAATAAATAAATAAATAAATAAATAAGTAAATAAAGGAAAAAATATGGTAATAGAATATAATTTAACTTTCCTGTTGAGAAAATTACATATTATTTTGGCATTTATATCATATGTTGAAAATAAAAGGAATATACACTTATACATTTAAAAGTAATATTACCTGCTTGAAATTTTTCTGACATTTCTCTGTCAGCTTTTTCTTCTTTACTGTCTTTTGAAGGTGAACTAGGAGAGCTCATACTAGAAGATGCACTATCAGTACCTCGTGAAGGAGGTCTTAAATCAGATTCTGGTGATTTTGTTGCTTCTGTTCTTTTTTCTTCTAATAGAACATCTTTTCTTTTTGTAGTATTTGTATATGGTTTAGCCCAATCTGGTCTTGGATCAGTTCTAATAACTTCATTTTTTATTTCCACATCTAATGCATCTCTAGATGATTTTAAGTCTGCAGCTTTTTTCAAAATTTCATCATTTTTAGCCAGCCATTCATTTTTCCACTCTGATGTTTTTGGTGGCGAACGTATAGGACTTGTTGGATAATTTACATAATCTGGTGCTTCAAGGAAATCTATATCTTTACTCATCTTATTCTCAGATATACTGCTGCTTACTGTATTTTCTGTAGACATGCTGCAAAGTGGACTAGAAGTACCAGAACTTCTTTCTCCCAAAGGAACACTTGCTTTTATTGGCCCAGGAATATTACAATTTGAATTTGTAGAATTGCTTTTATTAACTCCTGCATTTATTACAGTTTTAGACGCTTGAGTACCTGTGCTTTTTATAATCTCAGAATTTTTGGCAAGAGCTTTTCCTGTTGTACTTTTTTGTACAACAGCATACTCAGGTACAGGTATATCCTGAGTTTTTTGTGCAGGTGCATTAAGTACATTCTTTGAAACATCTTTTTGTTCTTGATTTCGTTGCAAATTATTACTATTTTGTATATTTGAACCTTTTTGCACAACAGCATATTCAGGTATAGTCGGGGAAGTTTCAAAATATTTGTTTATAGTAGCATATTCTGGACTATTAGGAAGTTCTGATGGACTTAATGAGGCAATACTAGCAGGTCTTTCTTTTTTTGTATTAGCATTGGAAGAATTTCTTGTTGGTGGTGGAGGTGGAGGAGGAGATGTAGCAGCCGATGGCCTTGCAGAACAAAAACTTGCAGATCTTATTGCTGGACTCGCAGATACATCTGTTGATCTTTTAGTATCATTTTCTACATTACTTGAAATCTCATTAAGTCCCGTGGAATTATTATCACCAGAAAATTTATTAAAATTTTGATTTAAAGAAATTTGAACAACTGATCGATTTGGGTCAGAATTATATCTACTTGGTCTAGTTTTAGAAAAATGGCTTGTCCAATTTTTTTGTTTTTCTATTAATTCTTTAGAATTTAATTTTCTTTCTGGTTTCTCTGGTTTTTCTGGTCTTTCATCTAAACGATTTTCTTTTCCATAATTCTTTTCACTTTTGTTAAATGGAATGCGCGCTTTAAATTTGTCAGTTACATTATCCAAGCCATAATTATGTCCATTTTCAAAATGTCTTTCTGCATTTAAAGTTGGTACACTTGCACTCCAATTACTCAAGTGATCTCTAGTTCCTGGTGGTGATGGAGAACGTGGTCGTGGTGATCTAGCTGGAGAAGTACATCCAGAACCTGAATTCGCAGAGCTAGAGCGAGAACGCAGGCCATGCAAATTACTTGGCTTTGTAATACGATCAACACTGTAGACATAAATATGCAATATTTAAAAATTTTATGGCTTACGTAATTTTATACGTTTAATAACAACTTACGGTCTGTTTGGTTTATTTTCTTCACCAAGTTTTTCAAATAATGCACGAGCATTATTGAAACGTGCAACATGACTTTCTGTTCTTACAACTGTTACTTGTGTAGGTGATTCTTTTAGAGGTACAGATGGTTCCTTAAACCCATCCGATAAAATTGCATTTCCTTTGTGAGTTAAATTATCCAGTTGTGGTTTTGATTGAAAAATATTTGCTATGGCTGAAACCTTAGAGCCTCCTACTCGCTTCTTCTCCTCCACTGTTGCCATTGTTTGTATAACCTTATATACAAAGAAAAAAATTACGTTATATGTATATTATTTATTCATTAAAAAAAAAATATATATAAATAAATTTATTATGTTTGTGATAAAGATACTTTTATTTATTTATTAAAAATTTTAAGTAGATATATAATAATACCTGCTTTTATTCTAGGTATATATAGAAGTCATATATTAGATTTGTAATCCAGAATACTTCAGCCCATTGTCATTAGAATATAGTGCATATTCACCACCTTGTTTCTATTCTAAAAATAGAAAAATCAAAAAAAAATAAAAAAAAAAATAAGAACTTAATATCTAATAAAATATTAAAACATAAACCTATCTATACTTAATTATCTTATGCATAATTTATTATAATTTTATTGACATATTTCTGTTCATTAAACACTTGCAGAGTGTATTGATTTTTCTGACCTTTTTCAAATTTAGATACATGTTTCCATACTCATAGAAAACATGCTTATAAGTTTTATAGCAGTACAGTACTGCAAGTGATAATAAAAAATCTTAAATAATAAATAAAATAATATTTATTATTTTCTTATAAAAATCATTTAGAGTTAGAGTTTGTGTAAAGATAGTATATAGACGTAGATCTTGTCTGGGTTCTACCCTCCTCCCTTTGCCATAGCACACCATGCTCCTGCAATCAATACTTGAATCCTACTCTGTAGTTGAGACATGAAAAGAGGAGACATATATTCATACATTGGATTTTTACATGACAATAGATACTTTTTTAGGGTATAAATTTTTGTGAATAGTACATTAACAAATACAAAATAAGTGCTAATATTGTATTATTGAATGCAAAGACGAGTTTCTTTTTAGTTTGCATATATTATTTGTGTTTAATAAATATTTTTTTGAATTAAAAAAAAAAAAGAAAAAAAAAACAGAAAAGAAAAGAAAAAATAATTCGAAAATCAAACATTAGTTTTATTATAATTTTAACAATAAAACTAATTCTGTCTCTTTCTCTCTTCTTTCTAATGTATTTTAAATACAAAATATTAACTTTTTTTTACATGAATAACTCTACTAAAGTCTTTTTAAGAATTAAATAAAATTAATCAAAGGATTTAAAGTTTGAATGTTAATGAAATTTTTAAGCACGATTCTATTAACTGATATTTGCAAACTTTGAATAATATATATATATATATATATATAAATATATATATATATATAAATATATATATATATATAAATATATATATATATATAAATATATATATATATAATATATATATTTATAGAGTATTGATAAAACACATTATAAAAAAGTAGTCTTCATAAAATATAAAATAAAATAATTAAAAAATGTAGCAAGATCGAATACAAAAGCATAAAAATAAAATTACTTTATTTATAGATAGAATATAGAATTTATGTTATACTGTATATAAGTTTATATTTTAAATTATGATTATAATTACTTTATTACTTCAATATATTTTATTAAAATTGCAAACAAGAAATAAATTATTAAACAACAAGTTGTTTACGTCCAATAAGAAATGTATAAGTCATAAACGTGTTACATACACACACACCACACACATAACACAACACACATACACACGCAACACATACACACACAACACACATACACACACACGCGTTATGCAAGCAAATACGAAAGCATATGAATTAATTTTTCTCTTCGGATTAATAAATTTCATTTCTATTGCTTATAAAATCATTTCATCTATTTACTTTTATTCCTTAATAAGGAAAAGATATTTGTTAAATCGAATATATGGATTATTTCAAGATAATATTTAAATGGAGCAAAATTATAAACAAGGAAAATAATAAATATTCTATCAACGAGAAAAATAATATAAAAGAATAAAATTTGATAATAATATTTCGTTAGATAGATATAATAAAATGTGATAATATAAATATGTGTATAAATATATCCAAATAAATCTACCTTCCAAGCGCCATTATGAATCATTAGCCATCAAATATAACGACTATATAAAATCATGATTTTGTAGTGAATACAAAACGTTGATTCTTATTCGTTACACTTACACAATACACAGAAAAAAAATCTATATATTAAAGTACAAAAAAAATCTCTCTTGTGTTAAAAAAAAAAAAGGGACAAAAAACTTTTAATTGTTTATAGGAAATATAAACTAACCAGAAATGTCACCATGTGCACGAAACCATTTTCTCCGGGAAGATGGAGAGAGTAGTATTGAAAGTTTTGTTTTTTTTTCTTTTTTTTTTTTTTTTCTTTTTTTTCCCTAACGATTCGATAGTCCTTTAAGAAACAGGACTCTCTATCGCGCACTTAAAATTTGTTTCTTCCTAAAGGGAAAAAAAAAAAGAAACTATTCTTGGCACTGTCAAATGATAATCACTGCTTGGATTCCTGGTAAACGCTTGTTTTCACGGATTCTTTTTTTTTTTACTTGTGTTAAAACGACTCCAGATCTAACAATCTTATTAATATCGAAAACTATTCTACTTATTTCTTAATTTGGAAATAATAATTGATTCTATTTAAAACTAAATGTAATAAGGTTTTACATCACGAAACACTTTCACGACCGGCTGGGTTCCGTCCGTGTCAACAACCCGTGAAAAATGGTCCAAGATGGTCGCCATCCTTTTTTGAAGATGGCGTCTATGGTCTTTCCTAGGGAATTTTCAACACGGCAAGTTATCAAATATATAAACACATAAAAGAACAAGCTCAGCTGTTTTTTTTTTCTTGCTTTTACAGCTTTGACCGAAATATTTTAATAAAATCATTATATTATTATTATCATCATTATTATTATTATTATTATTATTATTATTATTATTATTATTATATCTACGAAAATGTCTTAAATAAATAATACGAGTTGCGGCATGAGGTAATACTTATATAAATGTCGTTATCTTACATTTTACCCTATGATAGACAAACACACATAGATTATTTAAAATATATGTAATATTTGAGTAATAAGACGAATGGTAATGATTATATTTAAAAAAAATTTTTTTTTTTAAACAAGATTCTCGCGTATTTACATAAGAACTATATAAATTTTATGAAAAATTGAAGAAAAGTATTAACCACTAATCAAAATTGTTATCCCGTAAATCTGGACTACGGTCGCTAGTATCGATCGTGAGAACTGGTGAGAACACGTCACACACAATGGACGCTACGGTTTGTATAATGGTGAGCACGTAACTGTTTATCGTGTATTGCATCACAAGAAAGCAAGTTATGGTGTGCATCCTGTGTCAAATAAATGAAAACCGTTAAATGCGCTTGAATCGATGAGCATTCTTTGGTGAGGTGCGAATTGTGTTAGTGAAGAAAATACCAGTGTCACGTAAGTGTGTACGAGCCACTGAAGGTCTTGTAAAACATCAAGGACTTATCTTCGCAAAACATGAACTTTTCTAAGATTGATGAGGATATATAATCATTTTACATATCCGTAGTGGTGCCAAGACATAGCTAAAACCTGTTTTAACGATGAACTTTTGTAGGCATAGCGTTCGCGCTTTAAAAGACTATATATTGAAACTTTTTCAAAAAACGAGTATATTATGTGTCATGAAATATAGAAGAATGTTAAGGACTGATTATATTATTCGGTAAAATTAGGGCTTAACGTTTAAATTGAAAAGATAAATTTAATCACATAAATTTTCACAACCGGTATTTTTATGTTATATACGGACGATTCATAATAACAATCGTGAGACGTCAGTTAAAATGGTATTTTATTATTATAAATTTTAACGAAAACTAAACCATAGCGCGAAACAATTTTGATTGTGCATAGCTGGAACATGAACATTTTGTGATAATGTTAGATGTAAATTGGAAACTGCTATGGATTATACACACGTTCTAATTAAAGTATACGAAGACAATTTTAGTATCAAGAGTTATAAACCAATGCAAGTTTTTGGCCAATGGATTTCTTGAATATAATAAAACATTATAAAAACTACATCTTTTACCACAGTGACTTTAAATTGGATATTATGTGCGATCTTCTGAATCTTCTTATACTAAAAACATTACTGAGTTGTTTGCTACCGTGTAATTATCGTAAGATGTACGAAATCCTTTCAAATATGATATTCTTGTGGGACAAGTACAATTTTATTTTATCTATCCAACTAGTAAGCCTTTTTTTATATTTGATTTTCAGAAAATATTTAAAGGTGCCAGCACAGCATCGGTCTTACACGGTAACGTCCTGTATTCCTAAAACGATAGAGCCTGGATGAAGGAATCAATAAAGAACTGATCTTCAAGCCTATATCATATTAGTATCAAGGACAATTTCAAACTAGAAGAAGAAGAAGAAGAAGAAAAAGAAGAAGAAGAAGAAGAAGAAGAAGAAGAATGGACAGCAACGCAGATGCAGATAATTTAAATCTAAGTTGTGGAGAAAATGATATAGTGGATGAATTAAAAATTGGAGCTGATGAAACATATGATACACGCAGTGAAGTATCATCCAGCAGCTCGAATTCAGATTCTAGTCAACCTAGTATAAGTTCCATTTCTACTAAATCATCGCGTGGGGATAACAAGAGGAATCGCAAGAATAAAGGAAAACGTGCTAGGTCAAGAGAATCTAAATCTTCCAGTCCCGAAACTAAGCGTGCAAGATCTAAGGAGAGCAAAGGACTTGCTAAGAGTTATGACTATGCAACGAAATTGAATTACTTATTTAGAGATGCAAGGTTAGATATTTTTTTAAATATAAATTTTCAATGTATTATCGATTATGTTAATACTTAATATTAATAAAAAAATAAAAAATTCTTATATATATATATATATATATGTATATATAATTTATATATCTATCAAGAACATATCATACATTTTTTTTTGACAGATTTTTTATCATCAAATCTAACAATGCTGAGAACGTAACACTTTCCAAGGCCAAAGGAGTATGGAGCACACTTCCTCAGAATGAAGCTAATTTAAACCAAGCGTATAGAGAATCACGGAACGTATTGCTTATTTTTTCTGTAAAAGAATCAGGAAAATTTGCTGGTTTTGCAAGGCTCAGCACTGAATCTAGAAGAGATGGAGCACCTATTTCATGGGTATATATGATTTATAATTACATTTTTAAGAAAAAAAAAAAAAAATAACAAATACTTTATATCTATAACAAATAAATGTTTTTATTTTTAGGTTTTACCTCCTGGCTTATCTGCAAAAGCATTAGGTGGTGTATTCAAAGTAGATTGGATATGTAGAAAAGAATTACCATTTACAGCAACATTGCATTTATATAATCCTTGGAATGATGGCAAGCAAGTTAAAATCGGTAGAGATGGTCAAGAGATTGAGCCTCGTGTCGCAGAAGAATTGTGCAGATTATTTCCTGAAGATGAAGGTAAATCTTAAAAATTAATTTTATTTATAATATCTAATTCTTGTTTACATAAAAATTCTATATTTTACAGGGATAGAAATGACTCCAATCTTAAGAAAGTCTAAAGAAGCAGCTAAACATATTATTAAATCAACACGTTCATATAGAGATAGTAGACCTATCAGTAATAATAGTAGATTTTTACGTACTCGAGGCAGAGGACGTCGACTTTTCCTGACATCAAGATCACGATTAGCTTCTTTAGCAAGAGGATCACACTTATCCAGTGGAGAACATAGAGGCTCAAGGGATCATCATCATCATCACCATCATCGATACACTAATTGGTTTAATAGAGGAGATTCACCTTATTCAAAGTATGATGATTTTCATAGTTACATGTTATATAAGTTGTATATTATTTAAATAACAAAAAAGTACAACTAAAACTAATTTTTTAGAGGATATGGTAACACTGGTCTGGGCGTAGCTGCTGCTGCTGAAGCTTATGTTGCAGATTATATGCGTACTATGCAACATCAATTACCACCATTGCCACCTTATGCTGCACCACATCCATATGATCCTCTACCTCCACCACCACCACCCCCAAGATATTATGATGGCTTGCCACTACCACCCGACTATACTGCAGCTGCTTCGGCACTTGAAAAACGCAGTTATGAGCGAAGTGTAGATGAATTTTTATGGAGAACAGCAAGTCGTCATAATCGACATAGCGATCATCGATCATCTCGTGATCACCATCATAGATACAGAGACCGTAGATAAATCACATTTTAAATATTTTATTGAGTATACACATATATTATTAATTTTTCGATTTATACACAACTATCAACTATCCTTATTATGAATAGATAATAGCATGTATTGATTTTATAAAAAAGATTCGTCTAGACATTGAGACTTATTTAAGTCTGCTATTATATGCACTTATATATTATATAAGTATTTTTTTATTACTTTTATACTACTAACTTTTAGTTCCTTCTTTTTATGACAAAAAA
Source organism: Vespa mandarinia (assembly GCF_050613455.1). NCBI lineage: Eukaryota > Metazoa > Arthropoda > Insecta > Hymenoptera > Vespidae > Vespa > Vespa mandarinia. Next base: position 6,666,739 of record NC_140816.1, on the reverse strand, counting down.
AAGAAAAAAGAAAAAAAAAAGAAAAGAAAAAAAAAAGAAAAAAAAATTATATGTAACTAAGTGTTATATTCCGTAACATTTATCCAACTATTCTACTAATCTATGCTATCACTTCAGAAATAATATTAATAACATGTAAAAATTCATTTTAGTTCTTTGAATAATCTATAAAAATGGTGTCGGAACTATACTCTAAATATAATATACAATAAGTATCACTTTTGTCTAACGTGAATACCCTCATTTTTTTTTCATATGTTATTTCTTTAGTCTTTTATCTAGTATCAATACCTATTCTGAGTATATATAATATTATTAGAAATATATATAATTTTCAAACTATTAACATCATTTTATCTAATCACATATAGAATTGCATTATATATGTTAATCAGAACATCTTCTTTAACACAATTAATATTTTTATAGAAATAGATATCAGATGTAAGAAAACATTTTTAAAATGAAACTAATAAATACTGAGGATATCCACATTAGATGATATTGTCAATTTGAAATATATTCATTCAATTTTATTGTACATGGAATTCAAATCATACCTATATCTAGGCTTTACATTATTTTAGCGAAGTAAGATCTTTATATGTGAAATCTTAACTGTAACTTTGATATACTACATGTTTTTACAGCATACATATATGTAACATTTATAGTCAATTTCATAAGTCGATATGTTGGCTTAATAGAAGACACTGCCATAAATAAAAACATAGATTAACAGTGCAATGGAATAAAGTTTAAATAAACAATAGAGACATATGCATTTGATAGAAAAATATGTATGTGCAAAAGATTTCATATTCTTTTAATTCAATATTAATAGTTTTTACTAATCTAAATTAGTATTATATTATATTAATCTAAATTAAATTTTAAATAAAAATGACATATGTTAATAATTATATATTATTATTACTAAAATTTATATTCACATTTTGTTCTGCATTTGCACTTGTAGATTTATGTGTGTTTCTCAGTGCTTTTGCATAGTAAATATAACAAAAAAAAAAAAAAAAAAGAACAACTTTTGAATTGTTTCAACTTTCCTATCCTTTTTGTATCAAAATAATTTGATGCATAGATCGATCTATAAATACAAATGTTTTATAAATATTTTTAGCGTCAAGTATATAATTATTTATATTGGATTTTATTATTCAATGTTATTGTATTATGAAATTTAATAAATAGAAAGGGCTATAATTAATTATAAATGATAAAGTTATGGAAAATCAAAACTAAAAGATAATACTTATCTATTGGATACTCCTACTGTGTTTTTGTTCAAAACGGATGTATATAATCATCGCAGTAAAGAATTGTAAGTGATGAAGATCACATCATCAAAATGTCACTGAAGCTACTGTTCGTTAAATGCATTTTTTGTGTGATTTTATATCTATTAACTTGTTTACTTTTTTTACAATTAAAAGCTAAACTAAATTTAATAGAACATATCTATATTGAAAAAAATAATAAAATAAAAGAAATAGACCTTTCTTCTACAATGTTTGCATACAATAAAAAATCTGTTAATTCGAATATAAAACTATTACAATATAATAAAGTAAAACTTGAATCAAGTATTCTGCAGGTAAGTACATTAAAACATAGAGTATAATTGTAATCATGTATTTATATAAAATAAATTGTACATATTAAATTTTGTATTCTTTCAAACAGGAAAATGGATCATTACTTAAACAAATTTCAAATACATGTGTAAAATATAATTTGAGAACTCCATTAGTAACAAAACATTTCTTATATAGTTCTAAACATAAATCATTATACTGTTGGATCAGGAAGGTTGCATCTACCACTTTTACAACATTATTCTCTAATATACAAGAACATAGGTTTTTTAAAGCTATTACAATTTATTTATCTTTATATTATTTTTTTATTAAATGAAATATCATAATTTATATGATATTTTTAGAAACATGAACTCTTTAACACCTCATAGTTCAAAAGAGTTGGAACATTTGACTAATGATTCAAATATATTTAAATTATTAGTCGTAAGGCATCCATTTGAAAGACTTGTTTCATCATATAGGTAATTTTTTTTATGCTATTAACAAAATATAATATTTTCTTTTTACATGTAAGAACACGATGTTTACAGAGATAGAATAGAAGATAATACAAAATATACTGATCAAGCTTGGATTTATACCAAAAAAATATATCATTTGACAAGACCAAATTTATTTCGTTCTAATAAAACAACTAGTAGTTTTTTCCAAAAAATATTTACACGTGATAAAAGGTATATTTATAGCATTAAGATTATAATGAAATTACAAAAATTATATTAATTATATTATCATTAATTAAAAAAAATTATATTATCATTAATTAATGATTAATCTATATTTTACAGGTTACAAATAGTACCTACATTTAAAGAATTTGTAGCGTGGGTATTACAGGAATCGCCTGAACATGATGATGTACATTGGAATCAATACTACACCCATTGTGCTCTTTGTAATATAAATTATAATTTTATTTTAAAATTAGATCATTATACTTTTGATCAGATTAATTATATTTTTTCCAAATTTGGGATAGATAAAGACAATATGAATTTACCAAATTTGGAACAAAGTAAAGGAGGATGTACTGATTTCAAAATGACTTGTAAATATTTTCAAAATTTGACTCATAACACTATTTTAAAATTGCATGAAAGATATAAAATAGATTTTGAAATGTATAATTATGATTTGGATAAATACTTACTATGTAAATCAGGAATTACTAAGATATAAGATATAAGAATCAAAATATGGAAAAAATATTTATTTCTTATACATTTTTTTAATTATGAATACAACAATCGCTTTACATTTTACGATGCAAATAAAAAAATGAAGGCAGACAAGAAATGATCTAAAATATTAATTAATTTAATTTCTATATTATAAATATTGACAAAATAACACAATCGTTAATTATAATGTATGAATTAAGATGTATGGATAGAATTACTATTTTTGTAAATGTTAGAAAATTAAATGATTTTTGACAACTATTTATATATAAATTCGACACATCATTTAAGCTTACTTCTATTTACCTTAAATAAAATACAAAAAAGAAAATTAATATATACCTATTACTCTGAATATGTTCATTTATTTTATGACATATCTTATCATTATCAACTTTTTTTATATATTTCTTTTAAGTTGTCTCAGTGCCTTCATCATATACAATTAAACAATCATCATCCGTGGAAGATCTACTTTTTTTTGTGCTTGATGTTTTCCTTTCGGAAGAAAGATCAGTCGCATCATCTTCTATAATAGAAACATCCTCTCCATTATTAATATCCAATTTTCGCTTTTTAATGAGGACGTCATTTTCAGTCATATCAGTTTTGCGTTTCTTAGCTGTATCTGTATGTAATGCAGAAGTAACTTCTGTTTCTACAATCATTATAGAATCTTCAGATGAGATATCGATCTGTAAAAAATACTTTCATCAGTTAAATATAATTCAGTAGTAGAATATAGTAAAACAATGTCAACATTATATATACCTATTTGTTAATTTTTTCTCTCTCTTTTTCAATTTCTTTCTTTCTTATAATGAATTTCTAAAAACAAAAAATATGTTAAACTTGCCTTGCCATTTGAAGTCGATGGTTTTTCATCATTATTTTCTTCTTTTGGCATAAGATCTTCTTCGTTTGCTAGTATTAAAAATTCTGGACTTTCATCCTTTACAGAAGGTCGTTCTCGATGCATTATTGTGATAGTTAATGAATAATTTTGATGAAAATCATCGACTTTTAAAATTGTACCATCTTTTATTCCAAATTCTTCTAGAATTTTATTATTGTTTTCTTCAGTCTCCCCTTCTTCACTACTAATAATGACTATACCTTTGCCATCTATTATAACGTCCGGAGCAATCATATTAAGTCTATTTTTCAATACCAATTCATCAAGTTCTCTAATCGTCATTTTGGATGTATCTGCAGCTAATACAGCTTGTGGCGTAGGTGCACAGACATAACATTTAGGATTCGGAGGATTAACATTTTTTTCTGGTACTAATAACTGATTTCTATGGTTCATTTTTAAACGCAAGTATACTGATCTACATTCTTTTAATCTATTTTCAAGAATATAAAATGCATGTAGAACAACCAATCCAGCAATGATGGCATTTGTAGTTGCTATCGCTGGAATTATATTTCCCGCCATAGCTGTAACAAAACAATTAATAATATACAAATTGAATCATTTTATATGCTACGTAACATATTACAATATTATATTGTAATACTTCAAAGCAATTTTCTTGATACTTACACTTGATATCAAATCTTGTCTTTTGTTGTATTCCAAAAATATAAGCTCGAATATTAGCACACGCTGCAACAAAATCCATAGCATGTTGATCATCTTTATCCCATATGAGATGATTATCTGATGTTGTTTCTTGATTAGATTTTAAGCTTTTGCTTAAATTATTTATGGCTTCAGCAAAAACAGTTCCACATTTAGCAATACTCCAACGTTGTTGATCTTTTAGTCCAGGTTCAGACATTTCTTTACTAGATCCAGGTACTAAAGAAATTAAAAATTATACTAAACACTATGAAGCAAATAAATAATGTCATTGATATATTTTACTAACCAGCATCAGGCAAATTTGACCAATCTAAAGGTGTTGGAGGTCTTCTTTTTTTCCATAAATTTTCCATACTGAGTAGATATTTAATATCATCATGGAAAAATTTTGTAAATAATTTTTTGGAATCATAATTACATGATTGTGCCCAAGATCGCGTTGATACACGATCAACATTTCCTTTACTATTTGATTCTGATTCTAAACTATCTTGTGCAACTGTATCTACAATAATAAATTAATTTATACAACTGTTAAAAAATCAAAACTTTCGTTCATTTCGATTATTAAAATATAAAATATTTACCAGTTGCTTCAGGATCTGCAGTATCTGGTGAAACATCTTGATCAGGATCTTCTTCGCCAAATAACTGACTAATAATCATAATTATATCAATATTAGATATAAATCGTACAAACTCTTTTTTGATTTATTTTTATCATTCAATAATACATACTTAAAAAGATGCTTTGCCCATACAATACAGTGAATTGGTTCACTCGGTGTATTACGTATTGTACATCCTGGAAATGTTTTTTGTGCCGCTTTAGGAGTACATTCATAACACTGACTTAAACCTTTCTTAATCAGTTCTACCTGTCCTTCATAACCTGCTGTTCCAGATTCAATTAATGGTACGTCAGCTGCTAGACACATACGGTTTACATGATTTCTTGCCGCTCTATTATCAAGAGCATTCATAACCAAGGAGAATTTTTTAAAGAAGGATAATCCAAATTCTGATCTATAAAAATATATGACATTTATTTAATTTATAATTATACAATTATAAATTACAATATGAACAAAAAAATAAAGACTCTTAAAAGTACTTACGATGTAATACTATCATGATAATGAATTATTTTGGCATTAGGATTAAAAGTTAAAGCAGTTTCCTTTGCTACTTCAGCTTTAGATTTTCCCACGTGTTTCTTTTGAAATAAAAATTGTCTATTTAAGTTACTTACATCAATAGTATCCAAATCAATCTGTAAAAAGAATAAATATTATAAGAAATAGTTTGACATGCATCGAATAAAATTTTAAAATCGAATAAAGAAAAAAATAAACAATCTTTACGAAAGACCGATTCAAGAAAGTGGGGTTATAGAATATTCATATATTTTATAAATATTGATAGGCTTACAATTTCAATATCACTAAAACCAGTCATTACAAGATTTTTCAAGATTTCGCAACCGATCCCTCCTGCACCAACCACAAGAACTTTACTTTTAAGAATAGCATTTTGCAAATTTTCGCGGAAAACTCCACAAATATTCGCCGCCATTTTTAACGCTAAGTGTTATGCACATATATAGTATATACACACCAGCATATAATCAAACGCTTGCGTAGTAAAACATTAAATATGGCTTCCAATCAACCAATTAGAAACTAGAAGACTGGACAAACCACATTTTTATTCAAAATCGTTACTTCAATTATGGAAACGATGATTTTATAATGTTTAAGATAGTTCATTACTTGAGTGATAATATATATTAATAAAATATATACTACAAGAGCAAGCACGGAATGCTACCACCGTCATACGTTTATCATATTAATCTATAAACTTTTGTAGGATATTTACGTAATCAACTCTAAATTAAGATTGTTTTAAATTTCTCATGTGTTACGATTTTTTAATGTTTAAGCGAATATACTATTTCTTAAATATTATGAACTTGGAAGTAAATCATCTATTGATTATTTATTATTTCTAATATGACAATAATTTGAAGTGTAGTATTATAATAATATTAATCGTAAATTTATCGAATGCTAAGAAAAATAATAAAAATTCCTCGTTTCTTCTGTATAATGATGATGAACACTGAATGGATCAATTTTTATATTTTTTCGTATTAATAATATTAGCAAGTTAGGTGTAACCTTGCCTGACGGTCCTGTAAGTTACATCGAATTTAATTATTACGTTTGTAAATGTTTATAAGTGACTACTATATAATAAAATAAACATTGAATTATAAAATAATATTGAATTATACATGACATATAATATGATTAGCAATGTAAAATGTTTAAGTACTTTAAAGTCTAAATGGATAAGAAAAGAACAATTTTTTAAATCGGATAAAGACATGCAGCCATTCGCTCGATAATACTTGCATTATAAGATTTACAATTAAACTTTGCAAGTATTAACGACCCAGGTCTCACCACGTGGAGGTTGCTGCATGTGGAGACCCACGGACTGACGGTGACTCTACTCTAAAATCCGCGTTCCGCGATACCGGTCCGCGATACCTTTCCGCTTCAATGCACTGGCTTCTTAACTAACAGGGTATGAGTAGCTTTGCTACTACACACCTCTTACAGATAGCTCCACCATTTGCACCGTCCGCTTCAGACATAACGGATTATTAAGCACATTCGAATTCGTGCTTTCCGAATTTCGAACAATCAAAGCGCACTCCTTAGAAATACTAATCGCGTCGCGACACTCACGTGTGTGTTATAATTACGTAGATTCTACTGTTAAGCCGAAATTCGCGAAGTACCCCCAACGAAATTTTGAAGAAATCAAACGAAGTCCACGGTAGGACCTTTAATCGCGCCCGAACACCCACGCGAGTGTTAGAAAAACGATGACTCTACTCTACAATTCGCGTTTTCGATTCGAACAATCAAACGAAGTTTAATCGCGCCCGAGAACATCAACGCCTGTGCCCGCCGACACGCGCGCTAATGTTCTTCCTATCCTTCCCGTATTCGCGTGAAAAAATCGATGATGAATCCTGCCATGCGATGTACCATCCGGTCGCAGATGAACCTATCCCTCGATGATCTATCCTGGAAAAAAAGAATGTAAGCAGAAAATAAGAAAAAAAAAATATATTAAACAGAAAATAATATATATACACATATATAAAATACAAATAGAAAATATATATAAATAGATAAGAGACCTAGAAAAAGAAACGAAAAGGGAAGCAGCATGCATCATACCATGAGTCCTACCTAAACTAAATCATAATTAATAGAAATATATTAAAAACATAATTAAAAGGAAATAACATATTAATAACACAATTGAAAACATAATTGAAAAAGAAAAATATGAGATAGAAACGAGAGCCGGAGAAAGAAAAGAGAGACCCAGAAAGAGAAGAATAGAGGGCCCCAAAAAGATAAGATAAGAGAAACAGTTCTATATGATGCTGAGACAGCAGCCCGCACAGAAGCCCTCACCCATGGGCCCCACCCATGGGTCCCACCCGAGATTTATAATGGATAATTAATAATAGTAAACAAGACAAAATAGAAATGACACCGGACATTAAAGTGTGATAGAGAAATTACCTTTTCGTTTCTCTGAGAAATTATTGTACAATAGAATTCTGCCATATTTCTTCTTTTGAAGTATTATTAGCGACATAAAGTGGAAATATATTAATGTTCAGTTGGAATTAGATTAAAAAGATATTGGAAAAGTAAAAAAATATGCAGCCATTCGCTCAGTAATACTTGCGTTAAAGAATTTATAATTAGAGTATGCAAGTAATACCGACCCAGGTCTCACTACGTGGAAGTTGCTGCATGTGGAGACCCACGGACTGACGGTGACTCTACTCTAAAATCCGCGTTCCACGATACCGGTCCGCGATACCTTTCCGCTTCAATGCACTGGCTTCTTAACTAACAGGGTATGCGTAGCTTTGCTACTACACACCTCTTACAGATAGCTCCACCATTTGCACCGTCCGCTTCAGACATAACGGATTATTAAGCACATTCGAATATCGTGCTTTCCGAATTTCGAACAATCAAAGCGCACTCCTTAGACTACTAATCGCGTCGCGACACCCACGTGTGTGTTATAATTACGTAGATTCTACTGTTAAGCCGAAATTCGCGAAGTACCCCCAACGAAATTTTGAAGAAATCAAACGAAGTCCACGGTAGGACCTTTAATCGCGCCCGAACACCCACGCGAGTGTTAGAAAAACGATGACTCTACTCTACAATTCGCGTTTTCGATTCGAACAATCAAACGAAGTTTAATCGCGCCCGAGAACACCAACGCCTGTGCCCGCCGACACGCGCGCTAATGTTCTTCCTATCCTTCCCGTATTCGCGTGAAAAAATCGATGATGAATCCTGCCATGTGATGTACCATCCGGTCGCAAATGAACCTATCCCTCGATGATCTATCCTGGAAAAAAAGAATGTAAGCAGAAAATAAGACAAAAAAAATATATTAAACAGAAAATAATATATATACACATATATAAAATACAAATAGAAAATATATATAAATAGATAAGAGACCTAGAAAGAGAAACGAAAAGAGAAGCAGCATGCATCATACCATGAGTCCTACCTAAACTAAATCATAATTAATAGAAATATATTAAAAACATAATTAAGAACATAATCAAAAATATAATTAAAAATATAATTAAAAACACGATTAAACACATAATTAAAAACATAATGAAAAGGAAATAACTTATTAATAACACAATTGAAAACATAATTGAAAAAGAAAAATATGAGGTATAAACGAGAGCCGGAGAAAGAAAAGAGAGCCCCAGAAAGAGAAGAATAGAGAGCCCCAAAAAGAGAAGACAAGAGAAACAGTTCTATATGATGCTGAGACAGCAGCCCGCACAGAAGCCCTCGCCCACAGGCCCCTCCCATGGGTCCCACCCGAAATACACAAAGGATAATTAATGAGAGTGAATAAGAATAAATAGAAATGACAGTGGACGTAAAAGAGAGATAGAAAAATTTCCTTTTCATTTCTCTGAGAAATTATTGTACAATATATTTCTGTCAAATTTCTTCTTTTGAAGTATTATTAGCTATATAAAATGAAAATTTATTAATGTTTAGTTGGAATTAGTTTGAAAAGATATTGGAAAAGTAATACAATATGCAGCTATTCGTTCGGTAATACTTGCATTTAAAAATTTACAATTAAACTTTGCAAGTATTAACGATCCAGGTCTCACTACGTGGAAGTTGCTGCATGTGGAGACCCACGAGCTAACGGTGACTCTACTTTACTCTAAAATCCGCGTTCCGCGATACCGATCCCTTATGCCTTCCGCTTCGGATATCTTAGGCATGGTACAAAGCTAACAGGAAGTATCTAGCCTTAGCTACAGGGACTCCACTTACAGAAAGCTTAACCGTTCAACACCCTCCGCCTCAGGCATAACGAATTATTAAGCACATCTAAATTCGTGCATCCGAATTTCGAACAATCAAAGCGTATTAATCGCGTTCGCGACACTCACGTGTGTTGTAATTACGTAGATTCTACTGTTCTATCCAAATTCGCGAAGTAATCTAATTGAAGTGTCGAAGAAATAAAACGAAGTCCTCGGTAGGACTTTCAATCGCGCACGCGAACACTTACGTGAGTGTTAGAATAACGATGACTCTAAGTTGAAATCCGAAGCGCACTCCAAATTTCAACGCTAAAACGAAGTCCATGATAGGACTTTTAATCGCGCCCGGATACCCACGCAAGTGTTCGAAAATCGGTGACTCTACTCTAAATAAACTAATCGAATATTCGAGCAAACAAAACGAAGTCCCCGGTAGGACTTTTAGTCGCGCACGCGAACACTCACGTGAGTGTTAGAATAACGGTGACTCTAAGTTGAAATCCAAAGTGACATATGCTAACCGGTATTTAGACTTCCATGATATTTGTCGGGATTTCCGCCCCGCTACCAAACATTAGGATTGTCATAACATCAGCCAGCTATGTACAGCACTACAAGGTAAACCGTTCGCGCACCCCGAATTTCAACACTAAAACGAAGTCCATGATAGGACTTTTAATCGCGCCCGGACACCCACGCAAGTGTTCGGAAAACGGTGACTCTACTCTAAAAAAACGCGTTCGCGTGGTAATCTAATCGAATATTCGAGCAAATTTAAACGAAATCCCCGGTAGGACTTTTATGTCGCGCTCGCGTTCAATCACGTGAGTGTTAAAAAAACGGTGACTCTACTCTATATTCGCGTTTTCGATTCGAACTATCAAACGAAGTTTAATCGCGCCCGAGAACACCCACGCTTGTGCACGCCGACACGCGCGCCAGTGTTCTTCCTATCCTTCCCGTAACCGCGTAAAAATCGATGATGAATCGTGCCAGGCGATGACGCATTCGACCAGAGATGAACCTATACCTTGATGATCTATCCTGAAAAAGAAAAAAAGAAAATGAATAAAAGAAAGATAAGAAAATAGAAGTAGCTCTGCACGCTGCTAAAACAACAGTCCGCTTCATCTCATGGGTCCTACCTAATGCTTAAAAATTAAAATTAATTAGAATATATTAATAACAAACCTAAAAACATAAAAACATAATTAAAAAAAATAACATAAATAAATATTAAAAAGACATAATTAAAAAGAAAAAACATAATAAAAATCTGAAAAGACATAATGAAAAGAAATAACATATTAATAACATAATTAAAAACATAATTAAAGAAAAAAAATATGAGTAATAAAAGAGAGCTGCTGAAAGATAAGAAAATAGAAGTAGCTCTGCATGCTGCTGAAACAACAATCCGCTTCATCTAATGGTTCCTACCTAAAACCTGTAAATCATAATTAATAAGAATATATTAAAAACATAATTAAAACCATAAAAACATAATTAAAAAGAAATAATATAATAATAATCTGAAAAGACATAATAAAAAGAAATAACATATTAATAACATAATTAGATACATAATTAAATAAGAAAAATATTAGATAGAAAAGAAAGCTGCAGAATGATAAGAAAATAGACACAGCTCTACACGATGCTAAGACATCAACTCGCACAGAGGCCCACACCCATGACCCCATCCCATGGGTCCCACCCGAGACTAATAGATCATAATTAATAATAATAAATAAGAATGCAAAATATGAAATAGAAAAGAGAGCCCCAAAAAGAGAAGAAAAGAGAAGCAGCTCTATAAGATGCTGAGAAAGCAACCCGCACAGAGGCCCACACCCATGTGCCCATCCCATGGGTCCCACCCGAGACTAATAAATCATAATTAATAATAGTAAATAAGATTGCAAAATATGAAATAGAAAAGAGAGCCTCAGAAGGAGAAGAAAAGAGAAGCAGCTCTATAAGATGCTGAGATAGCAACCCGCATAGAGGCACACACCAATGGGCCTCTCCCATGGGTTCCACCCGAGATATGTATAGAGGATAATTAATGATAGTAAATAAGAAAAAATAAAAATGACAGTAATTATACGAACGATAAAATGCTGAATTTAATTTTATTAAACTTAAGAAAAATAAAAGATTAATTAAAAAGAAATGAAATATTCTGAACACAGATATAAATAAATATTATTCTCTCTGAAAAACATATTATATTTATTAATCGATAATATATGATAATATATGTACATGTTGTCTATAACTTTGCTAAGAATATCCTATTGTTTAAATATTAATTAATTATTCCTTCACGTGTTCGTGATCCCACGACTCGGGCCTAGCTGAAAAGAAATAAGGAAAGAAAAAAGAATTAGTATATATGTATATAAATTATACGAACGGTAAAATGTTGAATTTAATTTGATTAAACTTAAGAAAAATAAACGATTAATATAAATAAATATTATTCTCTCTGAAAGAAATATTATTATATCTATTAATCGATAGTAAATGACAATAAATGTATATGATTTTTATAACGTTCCTAAGAATATCTCATTGTTTAAATATTAATTAATTATACTTTACGTATATCGTACATTGTTTAAATGTTAAGATAATCCTATTTATTAATTATTCCTTCCAGTGTTCGCGATCCCACAATTTAGAGCTAGCTGAAAAGAAAAAAGAAAAACGAAAGAATATGTATATATGTACATTAATTATACGAACGATAAAATTCTGGATTTAATTTAATTAAACTTAATAAAAATAAAAGATTAATTAACAAAAAAAATGAAATATGCTGAATATTGATCTAAAGAAATATTATTTTCTCTGAAAGAAATATTGTATTACTTGTACATTTCATAGATATATGATTTTAATATAAAACTCGATTTTATTAAAATAAAAGTATGAATTGAATTGAACTTTAGAAAAGAAAAAAATGTACAAAATTTATCAATCGACTTTAATGTAAAATTTGATTTTGTAAAATTAGAATTATAAATTTAATTGAATTTTAAGAAAGAGAAAATGTGTAAAATTTATATCTCGAGTTTAATATTAAAAATGCATAAAATATGAAATAATCCTATTCGCGTACGTGTAACAGTGTGGGACCAGAGACGGTTACTTCGTCTCAGTTTTTTAAATCCATACCTATCACCATAAGAGCATTTTGAGTGACAACATGGTAAAATTTAAATAGGATTAAGAGCCATTCTCGAAAGTTTCTAGTGAATCTTCGAAAATAACTCAATATCCTAATAGTTGCTCTCTTGAACCATAGTTTGAAAATACATTTTTACAGCTTAAGAGAAATTAGAATTAGTATATTAATTGCTGAAAATCCTGAGCTAAAAATTCATTAATTTATAATCTAGACCTACGGGATATGACTATGAATCTCTTTGTTTATTAGCAAATACTCTACTAGACTTTTCTCTTACAAAAGTAATAACTCTACCGAGACTTTTCTTTTTTTAATTCAAATTGATTTAATTAATATTTATTTAAAAATATAATTGCAAATTCTTGGACACTCCTTCTTATAAACGAGAATTTTAATTATTATAAGAAAGTCATGCACAATTTCGCTTATAATCCAGAGACTATCCATCGCGAATATCTTCTTGCTCATTTTTTATTAAAACCCTTCAGTAAGTATTATTTTTCGCATTGGACAAATATTTAAAAATGTATTAAAATATTCAAAATTTGAAATAATTATAAACACATTTGAGTAAAAAGATCCTATCCTGATCTAATAAATAAATCAAACAATAAGAAACCATTCACGAGTAAATATCCGAAGAAATTTACTCGTGGTCACTCAATGCTCTTCTAATAATTAATTACAACCAATCACTCGTGCCGATTCGGACCTTTCGTCCTCGACATGATTGAGTGATCAGAGGGATTTAAAAATTCACTCACTACTTAAGAAGTTCTGCGATGGCTCCAAAACACTCGTTCACGGTTGAAGTCGAAATTGAGGATGGATGATTCTTTAAAATTAAATAGGTCGACATCGAAGTTGATTGAGATCCTCTTCAATGATGCACTGACCCTATTACGCGATAAATATTTTTAAACGAACGGTCACTGAATTTATTTCGCGAAACTCTACTGTCTTTTATAAATACAGTCTATGTAACTGTTAAAAAAGCAAAACGTTTTGGTGAACAAACACTGATTCTAACGATTGCATTGCACGCAATCGATGCAAAACAACACATTTGTTTAAATCGCGAAACCCGAACGAACAAACACTGCTTCTACATCGCGATAGTTTTATTTAAACGATACAAATATTCGATTTTATCATTGAATTGCTGGCGATTGCAATGATATTCTGAAACAAAAAAATAAAAACAGAATTATTATTAACACTGTTATAATAAGAAACTGTATAAATTATTGAAGAAATATAAGATATAAAAATATATTTACCTTAAATATTCGTTGATACTTTTAGGAAAGAAATCCTGAGAGACTTCCGATGTTTTCTCGTCAAAGGACAAAGGAGAACTGATTCGGTAATCGTCCAAGTATGTAAAGATATCGTATATGATAATAAAAAAAAGGCCAAAAAATACAGAATGAAAATTTAAAAATATCGAAATATTAAATTAAAATTATTGTAAGTAACACGCGAGTTATTACCTTCTTAATGTTTAAATAAATGCTTAACTATTGTTTAAATATCAGTATATTATACTATGTGTACATCAAAAATTGTTTAAATAATTGAAAAATTATCGAAATTATTAATTAATAAGTTTTCCCGATTAGAAATAGAGATTATTGATGTGCACTGGTCGGAGTGCAAAAGAAAACTAACACGCGAATCGTCAAAGTTAATCGAAGGATCGTTTATGTTTATACTACACAAGGCCAACTACCGCGAGATCAAATTTTTAAGTATTGGAATTTTATTTTAAAATTATTTTTAGTTTATCACGCGTCCCCGTCTTTTTAATGTTTAAACGAATAAACTATTATTTAAATATTACTATATTGTACTACGTGTACATTAAATATTGTTTAAATAATTGAAAAATTATCGAAATTATTAATTAATAAGTTTTCCCGATTAGAAATAGATATTATTGATGTGCACTGGTCGGAATACAAAAGAAAACTAACTCGCGAACTGTCAAAGTTAATCGAAGGATCGTTTATGTTTATAATACACAAGGTCAACAACCGCAAGATCAAATTTTTAAGTATTGGAATTTTATTTTAAAATTATTTTTAGTTTATCACGCGTCCCCGTCTTTTTAATGTTTAAACGAATAAACTATTATTTAAATATTACTATATTGTACTACGTGTACATTAAATATTGTTTAAATAATTGAAAAATTATCGAAATTATTAATTAATAAGTTTTCCCGATTAGAAATAGAGATTATTGATGTGCACTGGTCGGAGTGCAAAAGAAAACTAACACGCGAATCGTCAAAGTTAATCGAAGGATCGTTTATGTTTATACTACACAAGGCCAACTACCGCGAGATCAAATTTTTAAGTATTGGAATTTTATTTTAAAATTATTTTTAGTTTATCACGCGTCCCCGTCTTTTTAATGTTTAAACGAATAAACTATTATTTAAATATTACTATATTGTACTACGTGTACATTAAATATGGTTAAATAATTGAAAAATTATCGAAATTATTAATTAATAAGTTTTCCCGATTAGAAATAGATATTATTGATGTGCACTGGTCGGAATACAAAAGAAAACTAACTCGCGAACTGTCAAAGTTAATCGAAGGATCGTTTATGTTTATAATACACAAGGCCAACAACCGCAAGATCAAATTTTTAAGTATTGGAATTTTATTTTAAAATTATTTTTAGTTTATCACGCGTCCCCGTCTTTTTAATGTTTAAACGAATAAACTATTATTTAAATATTACTATATTGTACTACGTGTACATTAAATATTGTTTAAATAATTGAAAAATTATCGAAATTATTAATTAATAAGTTTTCCCGATTAGAAATAGATATTATTGATGTGCACTGGTCGGAATACAAAAGAAAACTAACTCGCGAACTGTCAAAGTTAATCGAAGGATCGTTTATGTTTATAATACACAAGGCCAACAACCGCAAGATCAAATTTTTAAGTATTGGAATTTTATTTTAAAATTATTTTTAGTTTATCACGCGTCCCCGTCTTTTTAATGTTTAAACGAATAAACTATTATTTAAATATTACTATATTGTACTACGTGTACATTAAATATTGTTTAAATAATTGAAAAATTATCGAAATTATTAATTAATAAGTTTTCCCGATTAGAAATAGAGATTATTGATGTGCACTGGTCGGAGTGCAAAAGAAAACTAACACGCGAATCGTCAAAGTTAATCGAAGGATCGTTTATGTTTATACTACACAAGGCCAACTACCGCGAGATCAAATTTTTAAGTATTGGAATTTTATTTTAAAATTATTTTTAGTTTATCACGCGTCCCCGTCTTTTTAATGTTTAAACGAATAAACTATTATTTAAATATTACTATATTGTACTACGTGTACATTAAATATTGTTTAAATAATTGAAAAATTATCGAAATTATTAATTAATAAGTTTTCCCGATTAAAAATAGTGATTATTGATGTGCACTGGTCGGAGTGCAAAAGAAAACTAACTCGCGAATCGTCATAGTTAATCGAAGGATCGTTTATGTTTATAATACACAAGGCCAACTACCGCGAGATCAAATTTTTAAGTATTGGAATTTTATTTTAAAATTATTTTTAGTTTATCACGCGTCCCCGTCTTTTTAATGTTTAAACGAATAAACTATTATTTAAATATTACTATATTGTACTACGTGTACATTAAATATTGTTTAAATAATTGAAAAATTATCGAAATTATTAATTAATAAGTTTTCCCGATTAGAAATAGATATTATTGATGTGCACTGGTCGGAGTGCAAAAGAAAACTAGCTCGCGAACTGTCAAAGTTAATCGAAGGATCGTTTATGTTTATAATACACAAGGCCAACAACCGCAAGATCAAATTTTTAAGTATTGGAATTTTATTTTAAAATTATTTTTAGTTTATCACGCGTCCCCGTCTTTTTAATGTTTAAACGAATAAACTATTATTTAAATATTACTATATTGTACTACGTGTACATTAAATATTGTTTAAATAATTGAAAAATTATCGAAATTATTAATTAATAAGTCTTCCCGATTAAAAATAGTGATTATTGATGTGCACTGGTCGGAGTGCAAAAGAAAACTAACTCGCGAACCGTCAAAGTTAATCGAAGGATCGTTTATGTTTATAATACACAAGGCCAACTACCGCGAGATCAAATTTTTAAGTATTGGAATTTTATTTTAAAATTATTTTTAGTTTATCACGCGTCCCCGTCTTTTTAATGTTTAAACGAATAAACTATTATTTAAATATTACTATATTGTACTACGTGTACATTAAATATTGTTTAAATAATTGAAAAATTATCGAAATTATTAATTAATAAGTTTTCCCGATTAAAAATAGTGATTATTGATGTGCACTGGTCGGAGTGCAAAAGAAAACTAACTCGCGAATCGTCAAAGTTAATCGAAGGATCGTTTATGTTTATAATACACAAGGCCAACAACCGCAAGATCAAATTTTTAAGTATTGGAATTTTATTTTAAAATTATTTTTAGTTTATCACGCGTCCCCGTCTTTTTAATGTTTAAACGAATAAACTATTATTTAAATATTACTATATTGTACTACGTGTACATTAAATATTGTTTAAATAATTGAAAAATTATCGAAATTATTAATTAATAAGTTTTCCCGATTAAAAATAGTGATTATTGATGTGCACTGGTCGGAGTGCAAAAGAAAACTAACTCGCGAACCGTCAAAGTTAATCGAAGGATCGTTTATGTTTATAATACACAAGGCCAACTACCGCGAGATCAAATTTTTAAGTATTGGAATTTCATTTTAAAATTATTTTTAGTTTATCACGCGTCCCCGTCTTTTTAATGTTTAAACGAATAAACTATTATTTAAATATTACTATATTGTACTACGTGTACATTAAATATTGTTTAAATAATTGAAAAATTATCGAAATTATTAATTAATAAGTTTTCCCGATTAGAAATAGATATTATTGATGTGCACTGGTCGGAGTGCAAAAGAAAACTAACTCGCGAACTGTCAAAGTTAATCGAAGGATCGTTTATGTTTATAATACACAAGGCCAACAACCGCAAGATCAAATTTTTAAGTATTGGAATTTTATTTTAAAATTATTTTTAGTTTATCACGCGTCCCCGTCTTTTTAATGTTTAAACGAATAAACTATTATTTAAATGTTACTATATTGTACTACGTGTACATTAAATATTGTTTAAATAATTGAAAAATTATAGAAATTATTAATTAATAAGTTTTCCCGATTAAAAATAGTGATTATTGATGTGCACTGGTCGGAGTGCAAAAGAAAACTAACTCGCGAACCGTCAAAGTTAATCGAAGGATCGTTTATGTTTATAATACACAAGGCCAACTACCGCGAGATCAAATTTTTAAGTATTGGAATTTTATTTTAAAATTATTTTTAGTTTATCACGCGTCCCCGTCTTTTTAATGTTTAAACGAATAAACTATTATTTAAATATTACTATATTGTACTACGTGTACATTAAATATTGTTTAAATAATTGAAAAATTATCGAAATTATTAATTAATAAGTTTTCCCGATTAGAAATAGATATTATTGATGTGCACTGGTCGGAATACAAAAGAAAACTAACTCGCGAACTGTCAAAGTTAATCGAAGGATCGTTTATGTTTATAATACACAAGGCCAACAACCGCAAGATCAAATTTTTAAGTATTGGAATTTTATTTTAAAATTATTTTTAGTTTATCACGCGTCCCCGTCTTTTTAATGTTTAAACGAATAAACTATTATTTAAATATTACTATATTGTACTACGTGTACATTAAATATTGTTTAAATAATTGAAAAATTATCGAAATTATTAATTAATAAGTTTTCCCGATTAGAAATAGATATTATTGATGTGCACTGGTCGGAGTACAAAAGAAAACTAACTCGCGAACTGTCAAAGTTAATCGAAGGATCGTTTATGTTTATAATACACAAGGCCAACAACCGCAAGATCAAATTTTTAAGTATTGGAATTTTATTTTAAAATTATTTTTAGTTTATCACGCGTCCCCGTCTTTTTAATGTTTAAACGAATAAACTATTATTTAAATATTACTATATTGTACTACGTGTACATTAAATATTGTTTAAATAATTGAAAAATTATCGAAATTATTAATTAATAAGTTTTCCCGATTAGAAATAGAGATTATTGTTGTGCACTGGTCGGAGTGCAAAAGAAAACTAACTCTCGAATCGTCAAAGTTAATGGAAAGACCGTTTATGTTTATATTTCCTGAGGTCAACTAAACCGAAATTAAAATTTGGAAGTTATGGTATTTAATATTAAAATTATTTATGATTATTCACGTGCTCCCGGCCTTTAAATGTTTAAATAAATGTAGTATTGTTTAAATATTATTTTTATGTACACCCTGTACCGTAGTTATTATTTAAATAATTAATAATTATAAAGTTATTGAAAGTAGTAATGTATTAGTTTCGCGATTAGAAATGAAGAGTCGATGTGCACTAGTCGATGTGCAAAAGAAAACTAACTCACGAATCGTCAAAGATAATGGAAAGATCGTTTATGTTTATATTGTTCGATGGCAACTAATCCGGAATTAATATTTGAAAGTTCTGGTATTTAATATTAAAATTATTTATGATTATTCACACGTTCCCGTTCTTTTAATGTTTAAATAAATGTACTGTTGAT
Organism: Vespa mandarinia; assembly: GCF_050613455.1. Classification (NCBI taxonomy): domain Eukaryota; kingdom Metazoa; phylum Arthropoda; class Insecta; order Hymenoptera; family Vespidae; genus Vespa; species Vespa mandarinia. The sequence goes on along the minus strand of NC_140816.1, from coordinate 6,647,000 downwards.
TAAATATTATTTTTATGTACACCCTGTACCGCAATTATTGTTTAAATAATTATAAAATTACGGAAAGTATTATTGTATAAGTTTTCGCGATTAGAAATGAAGAGTCGATATGCACTGGTGGAACTGCAAAGGGAAACTAACTCTGTAATTTTCAACCTTATTCGAAGGATCGTTTATATTTATATTGCATAAGGCCTACAACCATGAAATAGAAATTTTGAAGTATTGTAATTTTATATAAAAATTATTGAAATTTTCTCGAGCATTACGATCTTTTTAATGTTTATGCTAATATATTATTGTTTAAATATTTATTTACTGAAGTCCGCATACTTTTGTATTGTTGTATTGTTTTAATCAAAAATTACCGGGAGTATTAAAGTTTATGTTTCACTTTTAGAAAGAGAGAGCTTATATGTTTATTCATCGAAAGTGATCTTGTCTTTCAAACCTACATCTTCAAAGTGAAACTATATTAAAATTGGTCAAGTACTATGCCTGGTTTAATTGCTGATATAAACCATGATGTCATTAGTGATGATTAACGTTCTTAAATAACCGTATTTATTTATTGTACAAAATATAAATTTTGTACAATATATTCTACATTTGGTTATTATTTAAATATTTGGAGAATGACGAACTTTTGATAACATAGTTTGAAAGTACTTTTTATTGTAAGAACTTATTTTTCTCTTTATAATATTTATAAATTGCGCAATTATTACATAGTAAATTAATCAAGGGAATTAATTAAGGGATGCTAGCAAGATAGTCTTTAACATTAGATGGATCTAATCTTCTAAATCCATTTGCATCGCAAATACCAACTTCTATGTTATCTGCCGTCATTTGACCTTCAAATCCTTCTTTCAATGTAAGAATCGCAGTGTGGACAGCATCATCCAATTCCAAATCTTCGCTATATCTTTTTTCAAGGAATGTTTTTCCATTAATGAAATTTTTTCCCATGGCAGTTGCTTTCCATGCAAAATAAGCACCAGATGGATCGCATTGAAATAGATATGGTTTTCCATTATCCCATCCACAAATTAATAAAGATACTCCAAATGGTCTAACACCTCTATAATAACATATTATCATTATATAGCATTCGTACAGTCTACATATATTTATTATTATAAAATATTGTCAATTTATACCCAGATTGTGTATATTCCTGCATAAGCATAGCTACTCGTTGGACTAATTGAGCAGTAGGAATAGGTTCTTGATAAACAAGCAGATATTGTTGAGCCATTTTACGAGCTTGTTTGACAAGTAATCTGTAGTCAGGTCCCATACCGCTATATACCATACCAATGTGCTTTGTAATCATTTCAACTTTATTGACACTGTGTTCATCGTAAAGTATCGATTTATGTTTGTTTTCGGTAGCAAGTACAACTCCATTTGATGCCTTAATACCAACACTGGGAGCACCTGCAGCCACTGCAGCTAAGGCATATTCTATTTGAACCAATTTCCCGGATGGGCTATATTAAACAATAATTAGTTTCATAAATTTGTAAGTTATAATGATATATCAAACAAATATTAATTAAAAAATTATGAACTCTATTAATAATCTAAAAAAATGATATTAAAACACTGTAACAATGTGTTTTAGAAATAAAAAATAGTTGATTATAGGTTAACTTCATAATATAAAATCTAATGTTAAAACTATGTATGTATATGTCTTAAATATATATATTTTTAATATTATTTAAAAATTGACAAATTATTGCACTAAAATACTTACCTAAATGTGGTTAATGAGAAACTATAACGTTCCGAAGCCATGACAATTACCTTGCAATAACCGCGACGTTTTAACAACTCTGAACTTGTGCTTATATCATTTCATACCTTATTACCTTACGATTTTATTCGTCAAAAAGTACAATATCACGCTATTGCTATTGGTACCCCAGATAGCGGCAAAATTCAAATTCTATTTCTTCATAGTAATATTTTTATAAATATCAAAGGAAATAATAGAAATAATATATGTTTAATTGATTCTGGTATAGTATTATTACTATATCAGTCGTATGTATTTCAAGTAACATAATGTTTTGTTATATGATTTATTATAATAATTTCAAAATATGTAAATATTACATTTACAGCTTATCTTATTATCTAATTATACATACGTTATAATTTTAATAACTAGAAAATAATAATCGGAATAGGAATAAGAAGCGACTATTTTTTTATTATTCACAGCATTTCTATATACTAGAAAATTCACATTCTTTAACTAATGTAAGACATTTTAAAGAAATTGTGTTTTAATGATTGTCGCTCTATTAAGGATAAAAATATTTTTTGATAGCAAGAAATTTTTTATACATCAACTTTTTTTATACATCACCATTCGAAATATATTCTAAATTCTTGTATCAACTAACTGACTAGAATTAAAAATAAAATGCATGACATATTGCACCCAACATATTATTTTGTAACAGTGACCTTTCAAAATTACAAAAGGACATTGTGAGAAAAATGCTTATCATAAAATTACAATTTACATGTACATAAAAATAGAAAATACAATGTTGCAGACGAATTACAGAAATGTGCATTTTACATTGAACTTTATAATTTGTTATAAATGTATTTAATAAATACTATCACATCAATTTATCCTTAAAAGTCCACTACTGCGATAAACTTAAGACTATATTTACATTTTAAGCAATTGTAGAGTACTTCGGGATATGTAATAGTATTATTTAACAATGTAGCTGAAGAATATACTATTTTAGTATAATAATAAAAAGTAAAGTAATAGATATTAAACTGTAAATATTTTTTCTCTGTGTATATCAAGTATAAAAACCCTAATTTAAAGCAATTTTGTTACAGCAATAAAAATAAGCAAACAATTACAAAATATAACAGATTCGTCTAAAACTATAATAACAGAATGTTAAAAATTCTTTTTGCTTTGTAACTATGGTGGTGCAGAATGTGGAGGTTGGGGTCAGTAATTTGATGTTCCACTTCGTTTTTCATTGGCAAAATATGATACGAAAACTACATCTCCACCTACATTTATGAGACACTGACCCTAAAAAAATATAATATATACTTTAATAATTATTATCGATCCTGAAAATTGTCAATAGAATTTAAAAGCGAAAATTTTATGTTAAATATATAAATAATATACTTGATTTTTATGAAGATTATGGAGAAGAACACATTGAGTCATAAAAAAAGCAACCATTGCATTTCCTCCTAATGCTGTAATATGTGCACGTACAATTGCTAATATTTCCATTACAAAGCTATGTGTAAATCCACTTAATCCACCATTCTGTAAAAAATGTATCTTTCTATACGATTTTTTTATTTGCTATCTTTAAATTATTATTTTTAGTAATTTTTCATAGTTATATATATGCAGTCAAAGTCTAACATAAAAGTTAATATCCTGATAATAATATGAATATACCTCTCTTACAGATGTGCTTTCTCTGATAAAGAAAAAGTTTAGATTTCCTAAATATCTTTCAATTCTACCACCTGGTAAATATGATAATGGTGTTATATCTACGCCATATCTTTCTTTCAAAGGCACCTAAAATAAAATTACGGGGGATAAAATATATAAAATATATTTCACAAAATTACAAATTTTTAACTTTTCAATTTAATAACAACTTGTACTCGTGAAATATCAGTGTAGACTCACATGTTTATGTCTATGTGTAGTATGTATCTTTGAACGTAATGGTGAACGTGGTCTTGATTTTCGTCCAGAAAGGACCGTTAATGTAGACGAATTTGTAGTTCGAGTATTTAATGTATTGTCAGACACAATAGGAGCTTCTATGTGATCATCTTCGAGATTAAATATCATCTCGTGTTCATCTACAAATAGAAATTTTTTAACTGTATTATTATAATAAAGTCCATAATAATATTATCATGACGACATGAAAACTAAAACTTTACCTGATTTTTTCACTTCATCTTTACTAAGTTGATGAATTAGCAATTTTCGTTTAAATTTATTTGACTTCACAGGTTCGCCTAATCCAAGTGCCATACCAACAACAGAAAGTTGTATTTCATCTTGTTCAGGAAGTGCAACTTTAAATTGCATATCACAAAGTGCACAAGGAACCATTCTCCTTAATTTGAAGAAAACTGTCTACAATATATTATAAATATCAATTTTTCAAAAGATATATTATATTATTTACAAAATGAAAAGTATATTCTTGAATGCTACTTAAAAAGAATTTTGTAATATACCTGCAGTAATCCAGCAAAATATTTTGAAGGCATTGATGCTAATTGACCTGCTGGAATCTTAGCTCTGGATACTTGGGTAAACATTTGTAAATTTCTTACAATTTCTAGATCTTCTAATCCAGGAATAGTTTGTGTATTTACTACGTGAAAATCATCAGGTGGCCTATCATCTATTAATAATGATATTCTATCCATATCCTCAAGATCATCTACTTCTAGTATGCAAGCATCTCGGGAACCTAATGCAACATCAAGTTCAGGTAAATCCTCGTCCGAGTCGTCTGTATCAGATGTAGTAACAATACGTCCAGTTTCATTGTCCTATTAAAAAATTATAATAGTTGCTTAATATATAAATTCCATAAAATCAAATGAAACAATTTGAACATATTTCATTTGAACATACCCCTCCTATTGGTTTCAACTGATAAAATTCTATATTTTTTTTTACAGTTTCTGAAAGAATCTTTTGAATTTCAACCAATTGTTCTTCATTGTGCCAAGAATTATGAGCAGCAATTTGAGGAATAGAAGGATTAGGTAATGCTGTAAGAAAAACAGCAGTTCCAACTGCCATTCCAATCACCAATCTTTCTCCAATGGAAACTTGCAACTTTAAACCAAAGACAGCATTCATACCTTTCATCTTTAACTTATTCAATAATAAACAATATAATTCATATTCCAAAAAAGGCAAACAATCAGAAATTTCTTTTGCATTTAATTCACCTCTCAAATCTTTCTTACTTTTACAGACTGTTGCTTGAATAAAACATCCTCTACCAGTCATAGGTATATTTTCAGGAAGTTCTATAGTAGTAAACATTACGTCTGGAACTTTTGCTCTCTTACATATAGCACATTTTGACATATTGACTTTAAATTGAATATTATTTCCACTATATGGTAAATGACAAAGATTGCATCCATGAGATTGCATATATGATTCATGATCATTACTTTCAGATGTACATTTATTTCTTCCACTTAAATTCGTCGTATGATTAGATGTATCAATGTCACATCTTTCTGTTTTGTTAACCGATGACTTTTGGCAAGGTTTATCACGATCTGATTCCATAGATGCTGTAAGTAATCCTTGTTGCAATCGACTTACAAAGACATTATCCTGATCTTGATTTGAACTATGAAGATTTATAACAGCAGCTGTACCACTTGCATTTAAAACACAAACGTCGTCGCTAAAAACAAATGAATTGATGTGTATCATATTGTCTATTATTTATGCTTATTTAAATATACATTTATTTAGATATTTTACCATATGCTAGTTTCTTCTTTATAACCTATGACGACATTACACGCTAATGCCCTTGCATGTGATCTTACTTCCATTCTAATTTCTGTCCACCATGCATCACGACCTTCTGGTTCTTCTAAATTACTTATTCTTTCCAATAGTTTAACTGATCTTGAGCTTACCAGACCACCTACCTCAATATGATGTATACAATGTATAATTTTATATATCCACAATATTACATTAATATACTTTATTCCTTCCTCAAAATACTCTCTTTTACTATTTTTATAAAACATAACAAAATAATATTTGTTCTTTAACTTACGTGAAGATGATGCACAAAGCTTACCTATATGTACAACAAAACCAGGAGGATATTGTTGCATTGTAATAAATGGATATTCCAACATTTCTAATGCATCTTGATTCATAGTTCTTACTACAGCTGTTGATGTTTTCATAAAACCACCCATTGATCTATCGCTTCCTGCCAAAGAATTACCTGAAATATAGAATTAAAGTAATTGTAATTATTACAAATATGTTAGTATTTCATATGTTTTTTCTATTACATACATACCTTTTGGTGTAATACTCAAATCGGAATCACTGGATCTTCTATGTAAAGGAATGATATTATGTGTTTTTGTTGCAGGCGAATGTAAAGTTTTTGTAGTTGTTGAAGAAGGAACAGTAGGAAGTGGGTAACTTGGACTGAATGATGCTTCCTCTTGATGTCTACAAAAATACAAATATAACGAATTTATATTTATATTTGATCAAATCACAAAACATATTTCACTTATATTTATTATATTTATCATAAATTAAATCAACAAATAAAAATATACATACTCTTCAAGTGGTATATTATCTGAAGGAGAATTAAAAACATCATGTACTTTTACAAGAGTTACTGCAGTTCCTATACCTCGCGCGACAATACCTGATTCTCCTTCTAAGTCAAAATTTTGCAGATATCTAATCATAAATGAAAAAGTACAATTGAGAATTAAAGTACAGTTCACAGATAAATAAAGATATTTGTACATATTTACCCAATAACAGCATTTCCACCTAGATCTAATGCTTTCAAACCTATTTTTCTCTGTACTTCTCCACTTAATTTAAAAAACAATGTCTGACGTGCTTCATTTGATGCTCTAGGTGTCCTTATCTTATCGATCCATTTGTATTCCGGATCATCACTCACTATTAATTCTTCAACAAAACCATGTATCACTTGAGCATGATATCCATGTGGTATATTTGGTGCTACAAATATTTCATATTTATTTTACTATTAGCAAGATATTTACATAATAAATATTGTTCATAAAATATAATTAAATTATTATATATGTAATTTTGAATAATAAGTAAAAAAAAAGAACTATTTATATATATATATATATATATATATATATATATAAATATATATATATATATAACAATTGCTCCTATGATTTGCTCAAATATATGATATGAAATATATACTTAATATCATACAAAATTTTTTTTCTCGATAGTATTATTCTCTCAATAGTAGTTTTTTTTTAATCTCAATAATATTATTACAGTTAATAAAATAAAATAAAATTCACACACTGTTTTAGGATATATCTCCTGTAATATGTAATTGACAGATAATAACACTTATCATCAATAATATGTACTTTCTTGGAGATTTAAGACAATTTATATGTAACAATACTGTTTCTTTGCTAAAATGGTTGCCAACACTGATGTTTTATCAGAATGGATATCTTTTGCTGATCCAATTAAGAGAATTGCTGAGAATATTCCCCCTATAAAACAAAAATTTATTTGTAAAAATATATAAATGTAAAAAAATATACGCATAAAAAATTATTTATAGGAGGTATATGTACTTTTAAAGATATTTATAATTATTCTCTTAATAGTTAGTAGAAAAGAATTACTTTCACCTAAAATAAAGCAAATCATAGTGCAACATAGTAATATAAATGAAAACATTATGAAGAAGAACCTAAACCTCCTTTATGTTCATTAAATGTAACATGAATAATTTAAATGCTTACAATAGAAAAACTGTACACCGCATGATGATTGCCTAAACTTATTAAAATCTAAGAATAATTCCACTTTAACAATAATGTTTACTTCACCACGAATACCATGCATTGTATCATATACTGGCAACCATCCTGTCATAACAGAGCCTATAATAATGCAGAATGTAAAAATAAAAAACTAAAGTCAAAATAATATTCGTATATATACACATGTATGTAAATTTTTCTATTCATTTTTTATTACTACCTTGAGAACCAGCACTCGAATTTAAAGCTGCTTCCAAAGTCCAAACATTCTTAATTAAAGGTGTTATACCAGGTAATAATAATGGATTTAAATTTATATAAACTTTGCCAATTGCATCATTGGCAGAATAAGTGTCATGATCCATTAATCTAATTTGTAAAGGTTCATCTTGTAACTCGGCATCGTCTACTTCAAATTTATACCATTCAGAATTCCATTGAGGATTTAAAGATTTTCTGCACACATCAGTTTTATACGTAACATTTCCAAATTTTAGTTCAACGTATGCATCTGTTGTATCACCTGAACGATCCATTACAGGCAAATTACGGCCTGCCAATACCTTTACTTTTATCTTTCCAGGCATAGTATTTTTTTAATAAGTATAAAGGTTATCGAATATAATTATATCATTTGAATAAATTAAATATCCACTTATTTATGACTAAATATTTACATTCTACTGTTTTATGGCAAGTTAATGTTTGTGTCATGCATTCACTTGTATTTTTGCTACAGATATTCACAATTAAAAAAGTTATTACCATCTAATTTTCATGATAATCAGATTTTATATTATTGATCAAATCATATGGTAAATAGATCAACTATTTTACAATATCACCCACTAATTATAATATTTATAAGAAAACTATTTATTAACCTTAAAACTTTCAACGGTACACGTTTCATGCTTATCCAATAAGGATAATTACTGATAGATTTTTTATTTATGATCTACAAATTGGTTATGCAAGTGTGATTTTGTACTTGCGATTCTTCATCATTGATCTATGATCATGTGATATTAGCGTGATAAAATTAAGCGAATATCTATAAAAACAATCACCCAATACTGTCCACCACTAGAATCTAATAAGATTAAAGGAATAGTGAGCGAATATGACAAAAGGAAAAATCAAATAAAATCGATTTTGATCTTACGATATTTATTATTCTTAAGGTTGGTACGAATTGCAATATATCAACGTAGAATTTGAAAAAATTTTTGTTGGTAGAATTTTGTATCTTTCTATGTGCTTTTAATTTGAATAAAGTATAAATTCTTAGAAATTTTTAATCCTTCAAATGAATAAATCGAAATTTTTAATAATATAAAAGAAAATAAAAGTAATGATTTAAATATATATTTAAAAATTACTTGTTTTTATTGATTTTTATTTGCAACATTTTTTAATGCAAATAACACAATCATCTAATTGTAACCAACCAACTTTAGATCTAGTGATATTTTAATTTATCTTAAGTATGTTGGTGGGTGTATACGTTGCAGTTCCATTGTCCATCTTCTATCCTGACAATACGCCATTACTTGTTTATTAAGCGTGGGTTTCAGTGAAAAATAAATTGACTCTCGTGTTGTATCATTTCACTTGTAGATAAATTTTATTATTTTTGTTAAAATAGTGATTGGAAAACTTAATCTATCCCATCTGAGGCAATGCCTTGAATTAAGTATATAGGTTAACAATTTTTCTTATGATTATAGAGAATTATATTAATAATTGATTGTACACGTATTAGGACGAATACAAAGTTATTTTATTGTTTATCTATTGGTGTTTACTTTGCTATGTTAATCTGTGTTGATAAGATACGATATATCAATTGCACACACATATATCCCTCTGATGTCATTAGTGTGTTTATTGTGCAATCTTATTCAATGTTATTTTCTTTCAAACATAAAGAAGAAAAGAAGAAAAGAAGAAAATATAGAATAAAAATAATTCTCTTTTTCAGATTCTGCAATAAGACATATATTAATAGAACTTTACTAGAATTTGTGGAATTATTATATTGAATAAATATGTTTGGACAATCTGGAAATACATCCTTCAGTATGTTAATTTAATTCATTGAAAAGTTTTGAAACTTTTTTATATAATATGTTCTATTGATACCATTTATTAATTTTAGCTGGTTTTAATACTGCTACACAAAGTAGTCCCTTTGGTCAATCAGCATTCAGTAAACCAATTACGACAAGTAGCTTTGGAATGGGTACATCTCAAGTCTTTGGCAGTGGTAATACTTCACTTTTTAGTTCAAAACCTGCTGGTTCTTCAACTAGTGGGTTATTTGGCAATACGACTACGCCACCAGCATTTAGACAACAAACTAACGCTCAGCCTTCTTTTGGAGGTATTTTTATTGTATTAAAAACTGCAAATATACATTGTTATAGACTTGCATATATGCATTAATATGCATTTCTAATATTTATCTAAAAATTTTAAAGATTAATCAAGAATATACATATTAATTTTAACTCCTTAATTTCTCTAAAATATTACTTTTATTTACTTTTTATTTATTGTTTTGCAGGTTTTGGTACAACCAATACAAATACTAATCTATTTGGTACACAACAAAATGCAACCCCAAGTCTTTTTGGAGCAAGTACAGCAACGTCTGCTTTTGGTCAAGGAAATAAAACAGGTGGATTCAGTTTTAACAATCCAGTTTCCAGTAATTTATTTGGTCAACCACAACAAACATCTCAACAAGTTACTCCTTTTGGTCAAACTAACGCAACTGGAAACACAAATCTCTTTGGTACAACTGGTGGTAAGTTACATATAAAATAAAATTTATTTTAATAATCAATTTAATTAATATATATATATATATTAATGTATATCTTAAGGTTTTAGTAATACACCTGCTAATACAGCTATGACAGGGACAGTGGTTAAATTTACACCTGTTATAACTACGGATTCTATGACAAAAAATGGTACAGCTCATAGTATATCTGGAAGACATTGTTGCATTGTTGCTATGAAGGAGTATGAGTCCAAATCGTATGAAGAATTACGTTTTGAAGATTATTCGGTTGGTCGAAAAGGTCCACAAGGTCCACAAGGTAAAGACAATAATATTATTTAAAATATAAAATTTCTGTGTGTGTGTGTGTGTGTGTGCGCGCGTGCGTGTGTGTGCGCGCGTGCGTGTGTGCGTGTACGTGTACATGTACGTGTACGTGTGTACAATATAAACTACTGTAATAATTTGATATTAAATATTAATCAATTGGCTAATTAAACTTGATTTACATTTGTAATAGGACCAAGTACTGGGCTTTTTGGATCAACAGCACAACCCTCTCCTTTTGGAAATACAGCAGCTGGCACTAGTACTGCAGCAACAGGTATACATTTGAAATTGTATTAGTTATCTTATTATATAGAATTGAACTGAACACTTCATGTTATTTATTCATATTATAACAGGTTTTAGTGGAATGAGTGGAGGTTTTGGAAGTACCAGTCAGTCTGGATCAAGTAGTCTTTTTGGTAAACCAATGACAAATTTTGGAGGGCAACCAGCAACAACAGCAAATACATTTGCATTTAATTCTACAACCAACACAAATCTTTTTGGCAATAATACACAAGCTAAACCTTTTGGCAGTGAGTATATAAGAATTTTTAAGGATTACTTTGTAGCATTTTTAATTGATTATATTATATATAATAAAGTTATATTAATATTAATTAGCTAATTATTACTTGCAAAATATAAATAACTTAACATTTACAGCAGCTGCTCCAACATCACTTTTTCAAACCAGCAATGCTAATCAAACTGCTGGTACAGGTTTTGGCAACATCAATACTACACCTAATACAGGTTTTGGACCTGCATTTGGTAATCCTCAACCTAATCAGGTAAATAAGAAATATAAAGTTAAATATAACGTACTTCTATAAATTGTATAGATATTATTTATATTATATAATATAATATTATATATATTATATAATATAATATATTATAAAATATAATTAATATCTTAACATTTTCTTTTATATGTACAGACAATTGGATTATTTAGTCAGAATAAATCAGCATTTAATATACCTTCAACATCATCCGGAACTGGTTTTACAAATTTTGGACAAACATCTGTAAGTAACAGTGGGACATCTTTGTTTAATGCAAAACCTGCTATGAGTGGATTTGGAACTCCATCGTTTGGACCGACATCAGCACCTTTGAGCTTTGGATCTAATACAGGTTTCAATACAGGCCAAAATTCTGGGAATTCGCTATTTAATTCATCATTTAAACCTGCAGGACAAACTCCTGGTTTTTCTTTTGGCTCAACTGGAGCACCTTCTACGGGTCTTGGTAGTGATTAAATTAAATTATAAATGTGAAAATATATTACAGCGATTTATATGGTAATAGATCTAATATTTTTAATTCTTTATTTAGGCACCAACACAGGCTTAAATTTGGGTGGTAGTTCAACCCTATTTGGCCAACAAAAGCCAAGTGGAGTTTTTGGAAGTACAGGAAATACTACAACATTTAATAATCCTGGTTCATTTGGAGGATCTTTTTCCTTTGGAGCAAATAATAATACAATGTCTGGACAAGGAACTGGTTTACTCAGTGGGTAAGTGTAATTATGCAATATGTTACACAAAATATTTTATAGCATTCTTTAAAAATATATATATATATAATAATCTAACGTGTTATAGATTAGCACCAAACCAAGTAAAAAATTCTGGTACTGTTCCCGTACATCAACAAATTTTAGCATTGGTATCAGCACCTTTTGGTGATTCACCTTTATTGAAAAACCTACTACCAGTAAGTATTAGATTGTAATTTAAAACAATATATAATCAAACTGTATATCATTGTTTTATAATTTAGGCTTCTGGAAAAACAGAAGAGCTTTTAAAACCGACAAATGCAGCATCGAAGATATTGAGCAATCCACAGTACAAAGTCGCGACTAACAATAAATCACCAAAAATTAAAACAAAAATTGTTAGCACTACTCAGTTATCTAAGGTATATTTGTTATTAATTTTTTTTTTTTTTTTTTTTTGTAAATAAAAGAAATTGTACATATAATTATTTTACTTTTTTAGAAATCATTGTTTGAGGGGCTTGAAGAAGAAGATCCAGTATTGTCCGAGGCATTTCAACCGCGCCCTAGTGCTAAACGATTAGTATTACGACCAAAACCAATTACAAATTCTACAACGCAGTCACTAAATGAGAATTCTGAATCTCATACAAAAAATGATAGCACGGAAGAGAGAATAGATAATTCCAATGTACACAATAGTAGTATTGAAGCTATTGATAAAGAAAATAAAAATTTAGAAACGAATAGACAATTTTCAGCTGATAGAAAATCATCTACATCATGGTAAACCTAAGATACTTAAGATATACACATATAGTTGTATATATTTACAGATGTTATATTAAAAATATACTTTCTCTCTTTATAATACCACCTTCTATTTTTATTAATAGGTTGAAGTCATCACTTCCACGGAAAGAAAGAATACTATGTGATGACGAATTATTCGAAGGACAACAGTCCCCATTTTCTGAAACTAATAATTCACAAGAAATAATTAACAATACGATAACTGAGTTAAATCCTCATAATAGTATAAATAATCAAACTGATACAGATTTATCTAATTTAACAGAGACGCCTCTGAGCGCATCATTGGGTGATAAAAGTTCCATTGATTTAATTACACAAAATACAGGTATATATCATTAAATATATATAATAGTATATTTACAAAAATATAAATAATATTGAAAAAGTAATCTTTTTTTATATTATGTTTTGTTTAAGATACCAGTCAAGAATTAGATGCAAATTCAATGTCTACATCGCAAAATAATTGGTCTACTAATTCGGCCAAAGTAACACTCCAACGAGTGGGATATTATACAATTCCTCCGCTTGATAAATTAGATAATTATGTTTGTGGAGAAACTTGTGTAGTACCTCACTTTACTGTAGGACGTAGGGGATATGGCAATGTACTTTTTCCAGAGTCGTTTGATATTTATGGCTTAAATTTAGACGAAATAGGTAAAGTTATAAATATGTTATAAATTAACAAAAATCTTTTCATATATATATATATTATTACATATTATATTTTATAGTATATTTTCGGCACAAGGAAGTTATTATTTATCCGGATGATGAAAAGAAACCACCAGTTGGTCAAGGTTTAAATCGAAAAGCTCAAGTTACATTGGAGAGAGTATGGCCACATGATAAAACTCGGCATGAACCAATTACTGACCCACATAGAATAGAAGCCATGAATTATGAGGCAAAATTGCGTAAAGTATCAGCAAAACACGATACAAACTTTCTTGAATATCGTCCAGAAACTGGATCATGGGTATTTAAGGTAAATAAATTATATATACGTAATATGTGATTTACATATAAATGTAATTCTTTATTTATTTTTTTTTTGTTTATTAAAATCGTTGTGCTAGGTCGATCATTTTTCAAAATATGGTTTAAGTGATTCGGATGAAGATGATAATAGTGTGCCACCTAAATCAGATGTGAAAAAATTAAAAATTGCAAATTTGCAACAAAAATTACCTGAAAAAGTGGAACAACAAAAGTCTATAGTAAGAATTAAATAATTTTATTTTTGATATCATGATAATTTATAAACAATAACGCGAAACTGATGTAATTCTTTTTCTTATTTTTTTTCCCCCATAGAATAAAAATGCCACCACCACGACAGAGAATCTAAAAGCAGGAGAGTCGCGACTTTCAAATTTGGAATGTGATTTTTTAGGTACAGATCCCGATTCTCCAACTTACAGTGAGTCTTAATCATATTTCTTTTTATTGAAGATTACTATATAATTTATAATTTTAATGTCCACATTATATTATTGAATATTTTTTTTGGTATATTATATTATTAATATTTTTCATGTTTTCCATATGCAATCTAGAAATAAATTAAAGAATATTAAATTTTACAGGACATCATAATGATGAGAAAAAATTGTTAATCAGTCCTACAACAGCTTATGCACGCATTACTGGCACAGATTCTCATAAATTACAGTTAATGAAAGCAAGTTTTTTTGATACTGCCGAAGAAGAAATGGATCAAGGTAATATTTTCAAATAATAATAAGCGTAAAACAAAAGATATACTATGGTATAGTAATTTTATAATATTCAAAAAATAAATTCTTTTTACAGAATCAGTTCATGATAATTTATCAGTTTTACCAGGAAAAGATCTATCAAATAATTTTTTTAACGTGGGATCAAAAATCGATCGACACAGTGTTGCGAATATTTATACACCAATATTACGATCAAATTTTATATCTTCACAAACATCGTTATCAACGAATGAAGAACAGATGATACATGAAACAAATATTCGTGAGAGACCTTTTGATTTATCTAAATTTAATTTGTAATATAACAATGTAATAACATTTTTTTCTTGTAGGTTCAAAATCAAAATTATCAAATGAAATTACTGGCGCTCAAACATTTGTTCTTGCAAAACCTTTTCCCGATCCTTCAATAGCACCAGTAACCAAAGTAATGAGATGTCATTCAGAAGTGATTCCACTTTCAGAATCTATTCTAAATAAACTACACTTTCGTAGTGCCGCAGATTTTGGTAATATATTATTAAATATTTTATTTCATGGAGATTAATTTTTTATAAAAAATCTATTTTTACTTTGGTTATCATGATACGTTTTAGATTCACGTGTTTTTATATTTATGTCGTAATCATCATATAATTATTTATACAGGTATACAAATGGGTAGAGTATTCAGGTCAAGTTGGGGTATGGGTTTGACATTACTTTCTTTAAGTACGCAAGAACAAGCAGCTAAAATACCATTGCAAAATACATTTGATCAGTTAGGATCTTATGTATGTGGTCGTATACCAGGTGATACAACTTCAATGAATGTTGTGCAACGTTTACAAATTTTGGGAGGTAATGGAGCAGAAGTTGAATATATTCAGATGTTTAAGGTGATTTTTTAAATATGTTAAATATTCTGAGAAATTAACTGTTTTTTGATATACAAACTTATCTTACGTTTATTATAAAATGTTCAAAGGAAAGTATAGAAGGACATTTAAAAATTCAGCTTGCTAATTGTATTATGGGACAGGAAGGAGATTGTCCAACTTTTAATGTAGCAACAGAAACAGCAAGTACTACTTTAAGTGCTCATAGCAAATTAGCTCAAGAACTAGCTGATCAATTTTCTTCAGACATTATGATGGTGTATACTAAAACAGTTTTCAAATTATGTGTGGCACTTTGGGGAGATCTCCCTGATATAAATATATCCACTGGTAATTTATTTTGTATGTGTGTGTATGTATGTGCAACTGCGGGTGCGTGTGCGTGCATGCATGTGTACGTATTATGCTTCAATCATAATTAAATTTAAATAATCAAATATACAATTGATTTGTTTTAGGAAATGCGAAACATCATACTGTAATGGTAAGAAAGGAAGCTGTAGGGGAATGGCTCCAAAGTGTAGTTAAAGAAACTGTAGAGCAAGAAATTGCTGAGATTGATACGGATGATAAAATAATACTTTCGCTGCTTACTGGTATGTATACACATATATATGTATGGTATATAAATATTGTTTGATTTTAGATAGGTTGCACACTATCTTCTAATATTAATTTATTAATAATATATCTATTAATTCTAATAATCTTAATATTCAAAAGCATTGAGGTTGGAAGAAGCATGTCAGATTGCTAGAAAAGTGGGAGATCACTGCTTAGCACTGTTAATGGCACAATTACGAAGTGGATTACCTGTAAAAGAAATGGTGAAACAACAACTTGCAGTATGGCAAGATTTGGATGTTGATGAAAATCTTTCTATGAATCGCTTAAAGTTATTTACTCTGATAGCAGGCGAACCTCTTATTTCTAGTAAACATGGTACCATCAATACTTGTGAAGGACTTGATTGGAAAAGAGCCTTAGCTGTTCACTTGTGGTAAGACAATACTTTATTTACATGTAAATTTATATGTTTAATTAATTAACATTTTGATAAATCTATACAGGTATTTGTCTTCTCCAACTGCTTCAATAACAGATGTTTTGGATTTATATGAATCATCATTCAATGTTGATCCAACTGAAGCATATTCAGTAATACCAGAGCCTGAATATAGAAACAATGAATATGATCCAGAAACAAATAATAAAAAATCAGTGCATGATTTATGTTTTCATATATTGAAACTATATTGTACTGGAAATCATTCCTTGGAAAAACTTTTGAATCCATTAACATATACTTTAGATCCATTCGATTACAGACTTAGGTATTTTTCTAGAATAATATTTCTTTTTCAAATTTATTTATTTCACTTATCAATAAAATGTTGAAAATAAAGTGATTATAATGTGTATTAAAAATAAAAAAATAATAATTTGATACACGCACACATATCCAATCATATTGGATTACTTATGAATTTCTTTTATAGTTGGTTAATGCAACAGACATTACTTAGTTTGGGTTATTCACATCTTTCTGAATACGTGACATCATTGACACATATCAATTTTGCAACTCAATTAGAGGGATATGGTTTATGGCATTGGGCTATTTTTGTAATATTACATTTACGAGATGCTGGACGAAGACGTACTGCAGTATTAGATTTATTGGCAAGACATGTAGAAATAGATGACATTCCTGAATATGTTAAACAAGAAGAATTTTTAAAAGAAGAGTTAGGTATACCGTCAGCATGGATTCATCAAGCCAAAGCCATGAAAAGTCGTGTTAGTAAAAGGTACAAAATACAAATTCATGTTAATCATCTTAAATTTAATTAAATTCCCATACTCTTGTTTTTATCTTAAATGACGTTTGAATTTGTCAGATATGGAGAAGCTGCATGGTATTTTATACAAGCTGAAGAGTGGAATATGGCTCATGAAATTATTATTGAACATTTAGCAGCTGATGCTATAATAAACGGTATAAGATTAATTTCTGTGATATAATTTAACTATTATTAACTGAGTAATAAAATTAATTTTTAATATTAATTTCATTATACAGAAAATTATGAGTATCTTCAATCTTTGCTTAACCCATTGGTACCTGAAGAATGTAGCAATATAATTAGCAATTGGCCTAATCAAGGTCAATTACTTTGGGATTATATAGAAATAACTACTCAAATCCAAAATTTATTAAATTCTTCTGATTCTTGTGCAATAAATTATAAATTGGAATTGCTAAAACCTAGATTGACGTCATTATGTTCAAAAATAGATCAATTTCCTTGTCTGAGTGCTAAGCACAGGTAATATATATATGTATTGATACTGATTTTATATACATACATATATATATATATATATATATATATATATATATATATATATAATAATATAATCCATCTTGTAATAATATTTTCAGATTGTGTCAAGCCGAAATTGCAAAAAGAACATTACATGTAGCTAAAAATTTGCTTATACTGCAAGCAAACGAAAATACATCTATGCTAAAGGTATTAGTTTATCTAATCTCACAATTACCATTACCAGAAGATTATGCCCAACAAGAGTTGCGGCCTATTATTAATATGTGTGTAAATGAAGCAGTTTCGCAAAAAGCATAATTTTTTGTTACAAAGTAATTTAATAATAAGCTATATGAACAAGTCTTTCGTACACTATTTAGAGATATCAATAGATTTTAATTTACAACACAATATAAATAATATAATGTTCATTTGTTTATATTACTTAAGGATTTTTCAAATTGTGAAGTAACAATTAATTAATAGATTTAACTAAAAGGATATCCTTGATTAATATCAAGTTTATAAGATATTAAAATGCACATTTATAAATGTTTAAAATATATTTTAAGTTTGTCCGCTTGCGATATTCAAATAATATTAATGTTTAGTAATGTAAATGTATGAATTGTAATTTTTAATTTATAATAATCCAATTATATATATATATTCTTGTTTTTAACTGAAACAAGAAATAAATCCTATTTCACTTTTTTAACGAAATAAATATCGCATATTTAAATATATGTAATTTCAGTATAATGTAATAATAATTTTTTTTTATAAATTACTATAATATTTAAGCAATTGAATTAAACAAAAATGTAATTAAAATCTTGACCGATTTGTTATGTGTTTATTACACTTGATAAAGTACGTATTTATAATGTTTCAATAATTAATATGCTGTAATGAACATGTAGAGTCTATTACATAATGTTTAAATACTATTATATAGCTTCTTAATCAGATAAATATGACTTATCTGTACTTGATTTGTAAACAAAATATATAATATTATAATAAAGATTATTCGTTCCTATTTTTTTTTTTTTTTTTAATTATTTTTATTCTGTATAATCGAAAAATAAAGTATACTTTAGTAACTAGTTTTTCGTCGGTTTCTATATAGCCATGTGTATCTTAACCTTACTTTTTGATAACTGTAATAAGTATTTCCAACTGATGTTATTCTATCTTCATAATTTTTCTAAAACAATTTTACTAAATAATATTTTATAAAAACTTTACAATAATATATAATTGCAATCAATACTATTAATTAATCATTAAATAAGTAATATTTGAATAAAATATAATAATTATTTATTTTATAAGATATCAATATTTCAACATGGCTAATAAAAAGGTAAATAACTCAATGTTTAACAATTTATCAAAAGATATACATTATAATACTTGTATAAATGGTTTTTTTCTTTTCAGAGAAATAATAGTTGGTTAATATCTTCATTTGATTGTAATACTACGAACAACAAATCTTTAACTAAGAGGACTTATTCTCAAATATCTTATGATGATCATACAGAGATTGTTTATGATATTACTTCAAAGAAGAAAAATACTCATAACTTATCAACATTATTATCAAATTGTGAACCAAAAATGCAATCTGAATTAGTTATTAGTAGACAAAAGCAACAAGAAATTCTGAACTGGCTTCAAAACAAAGCGCATAGAGGAAAGCCAACTGCATTAGTTATTTCTGGTCCATCAGGTTGTGGAAAAACCGTCGCTATAAAATTATTAGCTAATGAAAATGGTTTTGAAGTTACGGAATGGATAAATTCAATAGATCAGATAATGGATGAGAATAGTAAGATTTATAAACAAAAAATTAAATGTAATACTACATGATCCTATAATTATAGATATTTTCATCAGACAGGATAATGAGACAGAGTGATAAATTTGAGGACTACATGGTGAGAGCTACTCGATATAATTCTGTATTATCCAATTGTTGCAAACGTCTTTTATTAGTTAAGGATTTTCCTAATATATATTATGAAGATAAAGAAAGTTTTCATTCAATGTTACAGTAAGCAGTTACTATTTATTTTTATACTTATATTAATTAAGATTTTTATATTTTATATTTAATAGATCATTTTATTTAATTTCTAAATACATGAATACAATTATTTTAGCAAATACTTTGAATTTGGAAGAGATCCTATAGTATTTATATGTACAGATAAGGAGGGAAATTCTAAATTACTACAATCTTTATTTGCACCTCATATAAGAGAAAAATTTAATATTTCTTTCATCAGGTAAGATCTTTTTGATTTAATCGATATGTTGGATTAATTTTGATTAATTTTGATTAATTTTGATTAATTTTGATTAATTTTGATTAATTGATATTTTTTAACATGCTAAATAATTATAAAAGAGATCTGTTTTATTGCACATAAATCATCTTTATGAAGATATTGTATGAAAAACTGAAATGAGAGATAATAATTTAATGGCATTCAGTGTTTACTTCAATATGTTAAAACATGTTCAATATATTTATATAAGTAATGAGATTACTAGAAAACATAAATTTATTCCTTTTTTGTTAAATACAGTATAAATCCTGTTACACAAACAGCAATGAAAAATATGTTAAAAAGGGTATCACTAATATTAAATTCAACAGCAGAAAACTTATTACATATAATGCAACAACAAATCGATGAAATTTTATCCAACAATATTGGTGATGCCCGCAATGCTTTATTGAATATCATATTTATTTCACTTAAAGGTAAATAAAACTTATGCGAAAATTTATAATAATCTAAATCATAAATCAATAAATTCAATCCATCTGAAGGAATATTTTTCTTATTAGTACCAGAAGAACTGTTGGAAAATGAGTGTACTAACCGTAAAGAGAGTCTTGGATTATTGCATGGAATTGGTAGAGTTATTAATCCTAAAAGTAAACAATAATCTCATTAATTTGAAAAAATATTAAAAATATCAAGATAACATTACAATATACAACCATCAAATTTTAGGGATAGAAATAGAAAATTCATGGAAATTTGTTCATAATCCTGATGAAATAGCAGAATATTTTCAATCACAAACGACTACATTTCTGTATTTTCTTCATGAAAATTATATAAATACTATTAGATTCATAGAAGAATCAAGTATAGGTGCTGATGTCTTAAGTCTAACAGATATCCTAAATTCAGAATGGCGTGTAAGTTTTACTTATTTTATAAATTATATGTTAGATTATAATATTACAAAATTTGTGCAGATAAAGTTATTCTTTTAGGATACAAATTTGAATAAACTTAGTTTATCCTTATGTATACGTGGTATTATGGTAGCTAATGAATCACCTGTCACTGGATGGAACCCAGTACGAAAACCACAGTATGACAAAACTATTGTGTTAGTATATTATCTACTTTAAATAAATAAATAAATGCATATAGATTATATATTAATTAATATACTTTTCAGACGAAACTCTTTAGACGATGCAGAAAGTCAATGGTATAAGTCACTAATTGTTAAAGATAAAAATATATTGATCAAGTCTGATCCTGACATGGAAGAAATAAGTGATTGAAACATTGTATCGAATTGTATCGAAAAAAATAATCAGAATTTTGAATACCCTTAAATATAAGTTTTTTTATTTTTCTATTTGTGTTTGCATAATTTCTATCAGGTTAGAATTTTATCTAATTACATAATAGTTCGTTCCTCTTATATTCCTCAATATTACATAAAAACAATATTACATAAAAGTGACCTTATATAACTTGTTACTTTCTTACGAATTTAATATTCATAAACGATTCAAAAATGAAAAATTTTTTTAGTATTTAACATATAATTAATTCGCACACACCATACACACGTACACACACGAATACGTAAAGGTTATAATAAAATTTGTAGTTCAAGTTTTCCTTCACCAGATGGCAAGCCGATGAAATACATGAAGTACATACGCGAATAGTACTGTCGCTGTAAAAAAAAAAAAAAAAAATTCTTATAAAATATTCGACTATTTGTATGTGCAATTATTTAAAGAAAATAAGTAGACATTTTAATTGTTATTGTTATTAAAAACAAGTAGTGCATATTACATTTGAATGTTAAGCGTCTGAACGTATTGTTTTACTTAAAAAATAAAAATTGGCTTATAATATAATTTATTTAAAAAATGTCCTTGATACTACGAGCTAATTTACGACAAAAATGTGAAATTTATTTTAAAAATACTAAGAACTTGAGTTGCAGTTATCTCCGTATAAACTATAATAATAATTATGTTAAGGTTAGAATTACAATTTATTAAGAAGCATTGTATTCAAATTTTTCTTTTAACTTTTTCTAAAATTTTATATATAAATGATAAGTAGTGTGATCTATCTTCTATTTATTCAAATAATTTCTATATTAAGAAGTGTTTGATATTTAACTAATAATATTAAATTTGGAACAAATTATATATTATACTTTTTTTAGAGAGCTGTTCACAACAATCAAGAATATTCTCAAGGAAAATCTTTAGAAATCTATGATGGGATTCTGAAGAGATACATTCGTAATCTGAAGATATTTTCTTTATCATCATCGGCGTTTGCAATTGCGATACAACCTTATTTTATTATGCAGTCTATTGCAATGGACAGTACAATGGGTATTGCAGGATCCATCATATTAGGAGTTCTCTCAATTAGTATGACTTTATTTTTACACATACTAACAAAGAGATATGTGACATTTATTTATTATGATTCTGAGAGAGATAAATACCTTGCTACAACCTACAGCTTATTTCTTCTTGAAAACAAAGTATTTAATATATTTTTTATAAATCTAAAGGTTCTTATACTTCGTAAAAAAGTTATAGATAAAATTTATATTTTACAGATTGAATTTACACCAGATGATGTCGTAATACCAGAGATTAGTGGTATATTTACAACATGCCTTATTAAAGGCAAGCCTTTACTTTTTGATGAAAATAATTTTAATGATTTCAATCATTATCAAAAAATAATGGGGTTTGATAAACCAATAGATTACAAATTGGGTAATCCTAATTTAAATAATGTAACTACTGAAGAAAATTTCTCTGATAAGACTGAAAATAAAAGATAAACATTATAATTTAATATCTCAAAGCATTCGTATTTATTATACACATTTTTTCTTATTTTGAAGAGAAACTATACATTATTAATTTATTTATGATACATATAACTAGTTACAAAATATGTACAAACCAATACTTGAAAATTAAATATTTTTTGTTTCCTATATAAGAAACATTATTGAAATTTTGATCATAGTTAATGATCGTTTTTAATGAGTCTTCATTTGAGATTGATAGAATGATAAACTTTGTACAAAGTTATTGAAAGTTTTGCCTCTTTAAGCAATCAAGCTTTTGCATATTTTGAATTATTCACTTAAAAGGATAAGTTTAATTGAATAAAAGATTAATTAAAATGTTGTAATAATTTTAGAAAATCAGTTAAAAGAATACGAATATTCTCATTCTAACTATTTTATACCAATTCTACCTTCAACCTCGGGATGCATTTGTCATACATTATATGAAAACCTATATATGAAAAATAAGTGCAAAAGAGCGGATATATTAATGAAGAGATCACAGATTAAATAACGACCATCCTTAAAGTTAATTTAAAGGTACATGATAGAAACGTACAATATGATTGTTCAGTCACTGTATACTAAGCAGGTAATAAGTCAAAGTCATCTGAAACATGTACCATCGGAACATGAACATCTTCTATTTGAGGTGTTGCTTTGAATTCACAAAGTCCAACTTCTTTTAATTTCCATTCCCAGTCCATTTTTTGAACGGCATGTAAGGATTCGGCTTCGTTATGATGTCGTAACAACATTGCTTCCTACAAAACAAAACAAAAAATAAAGAATAATTTATAATACAGAAAAAGGCGATGAACAGTATTTAGATTATTGACACATGTACTGTGCTTTTTTAAACTGATATGCAAAGTAATGACAATCAGTCGGTTTTAACACAATATTTTATTTTAACCTGAATTAATAAAAAGACCATATATGAATTTAAATGTGTCCATGTAAAAAAAATAAAAAAAAGAAAAAAAAAATTCAGGTAAAAACGACAATTATTTCTCATAAATTACCTTTATCTTTTCCCATTTATCATCAACATCTTGCAGCCAGCTTAAAAATAATCTCCCATTATACCTACTTCGTGCATTTCTATCTTTTTCTTCTTGTTCTGGAGTAATGACATTATAAACTTCTTCATCTTTAAGAATAGTACAAACTGAAAAAGGAAGTGACTGATTGGCTAAAGCTCTGGCCGCCCTGCCATGAACTCTAAGGATTTCTTGTTCCACAGATAATACTAATTTTTCCTTCTCTACTACGTGTTGCATCCTAAGTCGATATCTCTCTTTTTCTTGTTCTATATACAAATCTTTCATAAGACTTTGCAAACTAACTGGTGGATTAACATTCGGTTCGTTGTTTGCATTTCCAGCTAATACATATGTACAGCGATTCATCAAATAATCTTTAAAACCTTGAGGAGGTTTTGGTTGAACTGGAAATAGGCCTTTTCTTCTTCGTTCAATCTGAAAAATTCATTCGTTATTCAACTAACAAAAAATAAGGCTCGGAAAAAAAGAAACCCTGAGATTATTCTCATGCATCAATAACAAACAATAGATAGTATTATATCGTCGTAACAAAATCCATTATTATTTTTAATCTCACCTGTTTTCTAATATTTAGGAATAATTGGTAACAATTAGTAATAGGTTGATCATGCGGATGTACTTCTGGTCCTGTATTATTCGCTTCCGCTGCTTCATTAGCTGCAGCTGTTGCTGCAGCTTGTTGCGCTTCTTTATTAGGCTTCATTTTTCTTTTTCTAGGATGTAGTTCAACAGGAGCAGATGAAGTAGTTGTATTAGAAGCGGCGGACGAAGCCGCAGTAGTATTACTTTCAGAATTTTCTACTCCTGTATCTTTTTGATTTTTTCCTGTAGATTCGGTATTCTTTTCCGATTTTTCTGTAGCTGTATTCGTTTTTGTTATAGTTCCAGTATTCGATGATTCCGCAGAAGTAGGTTTATTAGATTCTGAATTAGTGTTCTCGGGTGGCGGAGAATGATGTCTTTGTTGTGGCGAAGAATTGTTAGATCGATCGGTCGTAGCTACAGGTAAAGGAGAAGAATTTGAGTAGTTACCATTACCAGCACCAGATCCTGATACTTCTTTTGATGCTGTTGAACCATTATTACCATTACCAGTTCTATAAAAATAATAATGACAATGATAATGATTTAGAAAATAATATAAAAAGAATATGCAAAGTATTATATTGAAAATAAGTGATTGTATATTATAATAATAAAGTGAAATAACAAAAAAAAATAAAAGATTATAATATTTCGTTTTAGCACGAAGACGTATACAATGTTATTAAAAATGAAAAATCGATAGATAAAATTCTTTAAGTAAGAATCTTCACTATAAATCAATGACAATTAATTTTTATTTATACAATAAATTGTATCCTTTACCTATGCGAACTTCTAAGAACTCTTTGATGATGGGTCGATCTTTCTTCAGAATGTAGAGTACCAGTAAAATCTTTTTTATCATCGACCTTTGTCCCACTTCCATTTTCCGTAGGACTAGTTGTACCGCTGGCAGATTGATTTTGATCTTTATCCGTTGAATCATTACTATTAGAACTAGCTACGACGTAAGGCAACTGATGACTTCTATTGGATGTATTCTTTCCATTTCTATTACCCTGTTCCTGTTCGGACGTAGTACTTTGTGGTATAACTATTTTCAAAGGTGGAACTTTAGGAGCCGAACCGGAATCAGAACTTTTAGAACGATCATCTTCACCGTCGGATTCAGGTAATACGGGTGTTGCAGTTTTCGTATTTGTTGTGGAACCAACAGGTGTATTCGAAGGTTTAGGACTGCTCGCCATCGAAGCTGTACTCGGACTTTTTCTATCCGCAGCATTGGAGGCCGCGTTTTGATTATTTTTACTGGATACAGCATTGGAACTTTGCTTTCCAGATTTCGTACACTATATAGAGTAAACAATATCAAAAATCGTATCAAAGAAATATTTCAAATATCTAATAGAGAGGCGCTTTAAATGATACAAATAAAAATTACATCAAAAGTCAATTATTTTTTTCCGAGAATTTCGAGAGTTTTATGGCTTTTACTAAAAAATTAATCTAGAAAGTCTCGAGAAAGAATATAATTGATTTTAAAAAATTATCTAAAAACTTTTGATCTATTATGTATAAGGAAAAAAATTAAATCCTTCGATTAAAAATGAAGAAGGATAGTGTATGATAAAAGCTTCTTACTTTATCTCCTGCATTTGTGGCATTTCTGCCAGTACTTTGTCTTCCAGTTGGTGTACTCTTAACACCGTCCTTTACATTTTCCGTATCCTTACGCTTCTTTCGCCGATTTTCTTCGTCTTGATCATCGGCATTGTCACCCTCGAAAGCTCGTTTAGTCGAGGGTGATGAGGAAATCGATGAGGGATCGTCGGATGTGGAAGAAGCAGCTGTGGAATCGCTAGTAGTCGTTGTCGATCCACCGCTAGTTGTTGCATTATTACCATTGTTTTGGTTTATCTGTCCGGATAATGATTTCCCGTTCTCCTTATCCTTTTCAGGATTGGGATTCGGCGAAGAACTCGTGCCTCTTACTGGCGTAGGTTCTTTCGAGCTTTTGAACTCATAAACGTCACCGTTGTCTGCGGTAGATGTTGCATTTCCAGATCCACTCGATCCAGAGACGTTTGTGATAGCCGATGAACCACTTAATGGCATCTTCGACGACGATTCCATTTGTCCCTGACTCTAAAAATAATATAAATCAATGATCTATATATATATTTTTAGCGATATATCATTGTAGATTACATATAGATATAGAAAAATAAAGATAAAAATAAAAATAAAAAAAAAAGATAAAAAGAATAAAATCCTTAATTCGTAAGATAGCAAATAAAATTACTTTTCTCTAGAAGCTTTCAACTAACAGATAGATTTAGAAAAAAAAATTGTCATTACGCATTAGTGATCTAAAATCGAATATAGATATATAGATCCTACTACTCCGTGAATCTTTTGTCGTACGAATAAAATAGGCTTACTACAAACCGTCTTATTTATACCTGTGCGTTTATAGCACCCTGACGGGAGTTTGATGCACCCCCTTTTTTCTCATCCCTCGCTCCTCGTACCTGGTTGAGCCGGAGCGTCACCCTCGGCGAGCTTCCAGACTGCCCGGTTCCCGATCTATCGACTGCGAAACGCAAGCAAAATTATTTTTTATTAGTTAATAGTTTAGGAGGATGAAAAGATGACGATGAATAATACGCCCTTTAAACATGAATATAACGTAAAAAGTGATTTACGACCTATTTGTCACTGACCTTTCCTACGATTCCGTATACGATCGTAGTCCTTTTTAAATCTATAGAATGTGAAAAAGTGATTTACGATCGATTTGTCACCCTTTTTACGATCCCGTATATACAAGATCGTATTAACAGAAATGTATTTATTATTTTGTCCCATTTTAAATGTATATTTATTATTACGTCATTACAATATCATAAATTTACAACATTTAATTTTACATACAACAACCAAAATTTGCATTCAATTATACGATCATTTACAACTTTAAAACATCGATTAATCCTGAAATAATTATCGCGAACAAAACATAACAATTTGTTGAGATAATAAATTTTTATTTTTAATTTTTCCATTGTTCCAAAATTTTATTTCGAGAAAATAATAATAATAATAATTATTATTATTATTATATAATTATTAAAATATTATTTTTTTTTCCTCTTTTTTTTATGATCTCACGTTCCCTGAACCGAAGGAGAAATCGTGCCAGAAAGAAAGAGACTTGGCGGTCTCACGTATAACATCCGAAAATACATCGCGCATCTCGTTGGTCAATGAATTCTTCTCTCTCTCTCTCTCTCTCTCTCTCTCTCTCTCTCTCTCTCTCTCTCTCTCTCTCTCTCTTTTTCTCTCTCTCTCCTCCGTTCTTCTTGCATATTCATAAACGGGAGAATATTTCAAAATCGATATGAATAGGTTATATTTTTCATAATCTTCCGAAGCGATATTCATGAATATTGTATATTCGACGAAACGAAGTGTCCTCAGTGTGTATTAATATTTATTGATCAAGCACGTTTTTACCATAAATAATGCGTCCTCCAACATCGACGTTTATCTGTCGACAATCGTCGCACACATTATCTCATCTCTCAGCTAACAACAGACTTTCTCTCTCTCTCTCTCTCTCTCTCTCTCTCTCTCTCTCTCTCTCTCTCTCTCTCTCTCTCTCTCTCTCTCTCTCTCTCTGTCTCTCTCTATCTTCTTCCCCTCATATTTTTCTTTCTTAATAACTTCAAAGAAAAGAGATACGAAAGGTGTATATATTATTTATTTTGAAAACAAAGGATCGAAAGAGGACAAAGAAAGAAAAAGAAAAGAAAAAAAAAAGAAAAGAAAAGAAAAGAAACAAGTTGACGTTGCGATAAACAAACCACTTGTCGGAATGGAATATCGAAATAATCACACATCTTTCTCGCTTAAAGAATATTCTCATGAATAAATGAGAATATTATCGACTTACTTAAGCGTAATGTTGATAAGCTAACTCAACTACGGAAGATTGATTTACTCGACGAGTTCACGAACGACACTGCAGTGAAGAAGAAGAAGAAGAAGAAGAAGAAGAAGAAGAAGAAGAAGAAGAAGAAGTAGAAGAAGTAGAAGAAGAAGAAGAGGTAGAAGAAGAAGAAGAAAAAGAAGAAGAAGAAGAACAAGAAGAAGAACAAGAAAAGAACAAGAAGAACAAGAAGAAGAAGAAGAAGAAGAAGAAGCATAAGAAGAAGAGGAGGAAGAAGACGAAGAATTTCGCGATTGTAGTCGTCGTCTCTTACAGAGAGAAGAGACATCACGTGGGTGACGCACGATCGACCATCTTCGTGCTCGCGTTCCTTTCTCGGATATCTTCGACGCGACGACGATAACGGTTCTTCATGGTTGTGTCGATTTCGACGCGAATTGGCGCGAAAATACAAATCATTCATCATCATCATCATCATCATCATCGTCGTTGTCATTATTTTGCAATCGAGGTTAAATATTAGTAAAATAAAATTAAAAAAAAAAGAAAAAGAAATATAAAAAAATAAAAAAAAAATAATATATAATAAAATAAAATAAATTAATTAAAAAATAAATTTAAAAAAAAAAGAAAAAAAAGAAAAAAGTAAGAATTCAATGTACTAAGAGAGAGAAAGAGAGAACGGAGATTTGATCGGATAATACAATCTCTCTCACCCTCTCGGAGGTGCAATAATCCAAGTAGCTGAGTGTCGATGTACGCGCAAGTGCATAAGCCCCCGAGGAGCATAACCAGTGCGAGCAGCGTGAACGTGAATGTTAACGTTAACATGTCACACCGCACCGCACCGCACATCACCGCATCGTACCGTGCCATGCCGCGCCGAGTAGCGTAGTATACACATATCATACACACACATACAACACGTACGTGTATTTGCCAGTCATAGCATGCTTCCGACCTTATCCCGTTTATCCCTCCCACTTTACCACCTCGAGCGCATTCTCTCACGGTTCCTCCCCCCCCTCCGCACCGCCGTTAAGCCAATCCACTCTCTCTCTCTCTCTCTCTCTCTCTCTCTCTCTCTCTCTCTCTCTCTCTCTCTCTCTCTCTCTCTCTCTCTCTCTCTCTCTCTCTCTCCTCACTCTTTTTTCGCTACGCACTCGAGTGTCCACTTTACCAGCATGCCCCGCTAGCCCGTTTCGAGGATGACTAAAGCCAAAGCCAAAGCCACGCTGCTGCTGCTGCTGCTGCTGTTATAGTTTACTCTATGACTCCTCTTTTAGTTGTCAAATAAGATACGATGTTGACTTTTTATCGAACCACGTGCTACATACATTTCTTCACCGACGCAACATTCATTCGCTAATAATGCTAATGAATAAACCTATCAATATTGTAAACAATTAACATTTTCGTGACAGCATCGATAAAAGATATATATTGTCATTTTGTTATCGCATAAACTTTATAACCTTACTTATTATATGTGGTTTATCAGTTAATCGTTTTATCATGTGTATTATTAGCTTTGATAATGAGAAAATTTTCTTATTGATGTATCGATAAAACTATTAATACGGAATAAAGGTCTGTTTTCATAAAGTATATATATATATACGCACATTAAAATCCGATATATTTGAGTTATTATTCCTTATTTTAATTCTGCATCATACAATTATTTGAAATCCTCTTTCATTTTCCCGAAGCATCTTGCAAAGCTTTCATACTTCAATTTGAAATTAATTCATTTCGATCGGATTAACGTACGTATCTCTTCTTATCGAGGATCGTACGTGAAACCTCGTATCGTTTTTAATTCATATCTTTTAGCACAGGAAAATAATTCATTATGATGACGAATTACTACTGGCTTTCTATAAATGACTTCGTTTAATTTCCAAACGCGTCATTTTTGCATGACGAATGTTCTGCCTGAACATTTGTCGGACTATTATCTTAAAAGGAAACAAAAGAAAAACTTTCGTCTTGTAAATTTTGTTGACAGAAAAAAGGATAAATTAACCTTTGCTAGACACATTATTGTAAATTGACATACGAGTACCTCCAGAAGCGAGAAATATTCAATAGTACAAGGTAGCTCAAAAGATATAAACTTATGAATAAAAAGGTATTTTCTTCAAGGAGTGCATATACAAAAATGCACATACAGTTTTACCTTTATTTTGTGGTGGTGTCCTCCGCATTTCACAGGGGGCTCCACTGTCTTCGGCGACGTGCGGTGCAGCGATTGACGCACTTCCGGTCGTGCGTTGCTGCTGTTGGTGTTGATACTGTGAGTGATGATTGTAGTGTTGCTGATAAAGCGACGACGAAGATTGCTGTTGTTCGTGTTGCTCATTCGATGATGTTGCCGTTGTACCAGTTGACGTAGTTGTCGTCGCTGTTGTTGTCGAAACGATTGTCGTTATAACCGGCGTTGCATCTGGGTTCTCGATTTGGGGAGAACGATTTGGACTATCGGTAGTGATCGTCGCAGTTGTCGTTGTTATTGTCGTCGTCGTCGTTGTCGCCGTTACCGTACACGTAGTCGACGACTCGTTGGGCGAGTTTGCACCTGGAATGTCTGTCAACGCGAAAACAATAATGAAATTTCTTGTAAAAGAACGTAGACAAGACGATTTGTTACGAAATTTTATGAAGTGAAATATAAATGTACGTGCGTACGAATACACACACACACACACTGATTAGAATCAACTTAGTATCATTAGTGTTTTTGTATTGTTTTGGAATGGGATAGATAAGGTTAGAATATTTTTACATTCGTCGTGATATTCAAAGAATTTATACTACGTTGGAATTTTGTACGTTTTTTTGATAAGAAATAAAAGCAAGGTCATGGTTTAATATACGACATTTGTAACGAACGACGAGATACATTAGTTCTCGAACATTTTCATAAAGGAAATCTCAACGATGATAGACGGAATTCGATATAAGCGATCAGAGAGAAAAATAAAATCCGTATTCGACGGTTTTCGCAAGGATGCAATTAACCTTGAAGGGAAAAATTCAGCTCGTATCACGGTAGAAACTTCCGGCTACTCGAGTAGATATGTTCGCACACGCACTACGTTTCCGCTAATGTAGTATCTTCCTCGTTCTTCCCTTTCGTTGTTTCGATGTTCTGGAAGCGAGGACCCACACCAGCGGTACGAAGATCTCGTCGAAGAAGCGCGAAATCTTTACAATATTTCGATTCCTTTCGATTTCATCCAAATGGATCATCATTCTCGCGCGTCTTCGACAATTCGAATCAATTTCGGTCTGATATCACGTATCGACTTTCTTCCCATTTTCTCGATTATTAATCAAATTCTCGAATTCCGCTCTTCTTAGCTGCTATTATATTCTATTCTTTTTTTTTCCTTTCCCCACCGTCTTTCACCACGAATCACGAAAGAGTTTTCTCCTTGTTTCGCGAACGAAAAATCAACAGAGAGAAACACAACCGTCACGCCGCAATTGTCGTCCGTCGTCGTCGTCGTTGTTAAACTCAACTTCGGGCGAGTTAAAGCGCACGTTGCGACATCTGTCGTTTAATCGACGAAAATTGCCTACACGACGTGCTCGACGTTCACCCAAGCACGGCCCTATGCAAACTGGTGGCCATGTTGTATCGTCCTGTCGATGATTGGCTCGCCTTTCTCCCCTCCGACTACCTCTGATCATCCCTTCCCCGAATCTACCTCCCACCATCACGTATCAATCGCAATAGGTTGATCCCATGAGTTTGCGCACTACTCGACATTTCCGTATTTGTGTTTCGAACGTGTCTCTGCTCTACCATTGCCCCTTAAATCGACGCTTAAAGGATTTCCTTAGAAACAAAAGAACGAATTGTATTTTAAAATCCATTTTAAATACGTTTTATCATTCAAATATATATACTAAAAATGGAATATCGCAAATATTTTATTTTTATACCGCAAGAAACTTATTATGGCCATTGATATTAAGAGAAATATTATTCGACGATATGATTGAACGAATGTCGAAACATTCTCTTATGTTTGTATTAATCGTTTTTCTAATATCGTATAATATATAATACTATTTAATATTGATTACATTGACTAGTTCAAACATTGACTAGTTTAAAACTCCATATTTTACATTGACGAGGTTATGTTGAACTTAAAGTCGATAATAGATTCGATCGATTCTATTCTCGAATTTCGATTAAATTATATATATTATAATAAATTTTTCTTATATACATATCATTTTACATGAAGTATTTAAGAAAAAATATTATCCAAGAAATCCATTTACTTACACTATATTAGAGCTCAAGTATATAAAGCGTTTTCATAGAATTCAATGTGTTTCCATAGAATTTCTATATATCTCTGTACGATCTTTTTTTTTTTTATTTTTTTATTTTTTTACACGAAAAACAAAGAAATAATAGATGCAATCGATTATAAATCATAAGATTGAAATGAACACATACGATATGTAGGCGCATGAAACTGATTTTAAAAGAGTCGTAATAATTCGCTGATAGCGAACGAAAAAGACGAGACGGATATTTACATACGTGAAAAACAAGTACACAGTACCGGTCTTTAAAGAAGATAGAACAACATAGGAGAGGAGAGAGGTCGTTCAATTATTTTGTTTTTATCACCGATTTTCTCTGATCCATAGAAAGATCAAACGATTATTCGATATGTGCACATAATTAGTATCGATAAATAATGTAATATTTATAAAAATAAATAATTTTTTGTTCGTTCTTTCTTCATTTTTTTTTTTCGAATATTCGAACAAAATACAGAATGGAGCAAAAGTCTTAAATGATTTTAAGGATCAATTATTATTTTTCAAGACATTTTAGACTAATTTTTTTTTTCTTTATTTATTTGTTACAAGTTAGACTTGTGGTTTTATAATCCGGGGAAAAAAAGAAATAACCTAAAAAGTCTCGAAAGAAAGTGATTTATTGTTAAAAATCACATAGAAAAAACTTTTGACCAATTTTGAGAAAAATATCCTTTTGATAAGAATATCGAAAATACATATCGATAAAAATGATGGAGAATGTCCTTATTTTTAAAATTAATAAAAATTTTGAATAATATATCAATATTTTCAACAATAGTATGTACATTCTTTAAGAAGAAAATGATATAATTCTGCATTTCCGTTTTCAATAATCAATCATCTTTGTAAAAATAATATCAGCCATGTACATACATACATACTATACACATATTAAATGTATTAGTGAAAAGTTGCGTTCAGCTTTTATCGATGCATTTATCTCGATGCATTGTTACTATCATTGAATTGAATCGAACAATTGAATTTCCATTGCTCTTGTATTTTTTATAAATCGAAATGAAGAGAGCCCGACATATGAATTTTATAAAAAAGAAAAAAAAGTCAGACTTGTTACAATTCGTTCGAAGGAACGAAATATGTATTTTACTCTGTTAACGCTAACGTTTCATCCGCTTTAAAAGACGCGGGCGGCGCCCGATATCACCTTTTATTCTGCAATGTTTCTTAAAAATATTCTTTCTAACCTCAAAAATTAATTTATTTTATTTCGTTAATATGTGCGTGTGTGTGTGTGTACTTGGGTCTTCTTTTACACGGTATTTGTTTTCATCATTGTTATTTATTCGGTCAGTAATTTCAATCATTTTTAATCTTGTATTTTAAATAAACGATCAGTATATATAATAAACCCAGACGCAACTTTGGCAATTACTTAAAATCTGGACTGACCAATTATATTACGTATTGATCTTTTATTATAAATAATAAACGAAAATATTCATATATATTTAATCATTTATTTAAGAAAATACTTGTCATTAATTAATCAAAATATTAATCAAATAAATAAAAGTGATCTTTTTATACGATTCATACTTTTTATTTATGTTTTTTTTTTCTTTTTTTAAACACGTTTTATTTACTTTTACACGATTGCAAAAATGCACACTAATTAGCTCCCAGAAAATGTCACGAAAATTTTGCATAATTTTCTTTTTTAATTTATTTATTTATTTATTTATTTTTTTTTATTTTTCTCAATAGATTAATTATTCTTTTATGTGTTTATTAAATAAAATGTTCTTAATTAATATATTTCTATATTTTAGATTGCTACTTTTATAATTTGTTATATTTATAGTACATAAATTTTATATTATTTTTTACAAATCAATTTTTTTATATGAATATTTCTTTTTGCACCGTACACGCCCATCGTGTAAAAAAGAGATTTGATGTACCTTGTCCCTATATTTACGCATAATATATTAACGTCACATTAATATTTCTTAACTGAATAAAGCTGTAATAATTAAATGAAATTTTTTAATTTCAATATTAAAAGAAAAAAAAAATAAATAAATAATAAATATATTTACATTTGCAAAGTAAAAATTACGTTTGATCTATAAAATCATAGATTCAACGTGCATAAATCATTTAGAATCAAAAATTAAGAAAAATAATAATAATAATAATAATAATAATAATAATAATAAAAGAAAAAATCCTTCGAAATATTTCTAATGAAATGTTTCAGGCTGTATCGTTACGTATAGTGTGCATATATATGCATGCAATGTAAATGAGTACGAAACGTTCGTCTTTAAACCTTTGAATTCTCAATTAACTTCATGTATATTCCAGAAACTAAATTATAAAACTGCACTTGTTAGAAAATAACATTTATATAAATGATATTAAAAAACATTATATTTTCTTTTCCAATATCTATCCGTTAATCAATGAATCATATAATTTTAAATAATAATATTATAAATTTATAAATAATAATATTATAAATCTTTGTAAACATATTGGATTCAAAGTTCCTAGATTATTTTTAAAAATCGATTATTCTTTTTGCAAGCACTTTTTAGATTAATCTTTTGTTTCCTTTTTTTTTTTCTTTTTTTGTTACTTTCAAATTGTAAAACTATAAGCTTAGAAACGTTTGGCCCACCCCATATATGCCTATAAGCTATAATATCATGATGACTAAGGATCGAATGACTATACGTTGTAAGAAGCGGTATATATACGTAACGCTTTCTATCACGATATATAACATTATCTGTCCCGGTTTGACTATGCGGGTCAATCATAACGTATACGCATTCATGCGTGATTCATTTCAGTCGGTTTTGCTAGAACGAATTATTTATACGTGTTATATGTAAATAATGAAATTTGCTAAATAGAAAAAACAATGGTATAATGACAAAATCATAACCTAAATTTTTTTAAGTGCAATGTTGATCATAGAAATTTTTTTCTCTCTTCCTCTCTGCCTTTCTCAAGAAAGAAAAAAAAAAAAAAGAAGAAATTGATGAGAACAAGTATTAATGAAAATATTGTACAGTTTCATTGTATCTCGTCTTG
Organism: Vespa mandarinia; assembly: GCF_050613455.1. Classification (NCBI taxonomy): domain Eukaryota; kingdom Metazoa; phylum Arthropoda; class Insecta; order Hymenoptera; family Vespidae; genus Vespa; species Vespa mandarinia. Next base: position 6,610,821 of record NC_140816.1, on the reverse strand, counting down.
ATAATTATTTTATTATGAAATATTTCATAGAGCCATGAATGATCCTTAAAAGAATGATCCAAAGGACGTGGTCAAAGGAGAAAAGGGAGGAAAGGGGAAGTGCTTCTTAGTCACATAATTAACAACGGAACGAGGACTATAAAAATATATATTGCATTTATTTGAGGGTTTTTTTTTTTAAGAACAACTTTTCTTATTCGTAGAAAAAGGGAAAACATTGAGATATATATAAATAAAATTTTGATATATATTCGTCAGCGTTCGTATGTACACGTCTGTTATAGGTATGGTACGTATATATGTATGTACATACAGGACAGAGAGATAGGCTGAAAAGGAAGAAGAGTCGTGGGGGGCCCTACCTCGAGTATTGATCTGTACGGAGAGTTGTGTGCGGCCAACGTTGCTACCGCTGTAACCGCCATAACCGAATATAATATTGGCCGACATATATATTATAACATATGTACGTCTTATTCGTTCGTAACACCTTGTACAACAAGTGTGTGCGTGTGTGTGTGTTTGGTATGTATGTATATATACACATAGTGTTATAATACTATATAATGGTGAATATATATATATATATCCGTCTTAATACACATCCAATCTCTTTCTCATGTTAGAAAAATTTGAATGAAATAAATATCCGATCATAACTTACCGCTAGCAGGTTCCTTCGCATTAAGATCGTAACCATTCACAAGTACTGGCCGCACACGAAAATCTTCCTTACGGCCAATCGACGATTGAACAGACGATTCTCCATTTTTATTGGTCCATCGACCTTTGGAACCTCGCTGTTGTTGCAACGTCGACGATCTCGTAGTATTCGTATTATTATTCGGTCCTGACTGACTTTCCGGACGATTTCCACCTGAAAATTTGGAAACGTTTTTTCAATGCTTGTCCTTTGTTTTATTATATTTTTCTTCCTCTTTTCTTTTCTTTTAATCAATTTCATCGTAAGACAATGTAATATTAAAAATATTAAAGATCATTGGCGAGAGATGATTTTAAAAAATGACCATATTCCCAGGCTATTTCTACTTATATATATACATATATATATGTATATATGTAAAATTGCAAATAAAAGAGATGATAAATCATCGATTTTCTCGGATAATTAATTGAGATAAACATTAGTATAGACGATATTAAAAGATTCGAAAAAATAGGTCGGTGCAATTTTGGTGAACGTTTTATAAGTCGCGCGAAGAAGGAGAAGGCATGTTAAAACGTTTTTGGAACGGATCCCGGTTGCAGAAATTCCAATGACAGTGAGCGAGCGAGCGAGCGAGCGAGCGAGAGAGAGAGAGAAAGAGAGAGAGAGGGAGAGGGAGAGAGAGAGAGAGAGAGAGAGAGAGAGAGAGAGAGAGAGAGAGAAAGAGAGAGAGAGAATATACGTGGGCGTGCGCACGCACGCGGGCGCCATTTGGCGCGCTTCCGCGCCAATTTTCTGCGACCTGTCACATGGGTCACATAGATTGGTTGACCCTATACGCGCCGATCAGATCGAGAATGCGAATGTAACGATTCGTTCCTGCGAATGAACGTAAATAAATATATCGAGGGTGATCGTTCGTGTGTAAATAATCAAATATTTATTGGTAAATGCTGTTAAGAACGAGACGTATGGAACGTAATAATCGAGCTTGCTTTCGCGTATAGAGTTAAGATATGTTAGGAAGGTAAAAGGAATAAAAGGGCAAGATATTTTCTATTTATTTTTTTTTTTTCTTTTTTTTTTCTTTTCTTTTGTTACGACGATATTGAAAACATAACTCACCCGATACCATTTCCTGAGAGGTCATTTGCAGAAGAAGCGCGAGTTGTTGTCGCTCGGACATCCGCGCAGGGTAACCGCGGAAACGACCGCTACCGCCTGCGGGCATTCCGTCCTCATAACTCATGTAACTCTTGGCAAAAGAACGCACGTGGAGTCGTCGTAATAAGATTCGAAAGAAGAAGAAGAAGAAGAAGAAGAGAAGGAAGTGAAGGAGGAGGAGGAAGAGGAGGAGGAAAAAGAAGAAGAAGAAGAAGAAGAAGAAGAGAGGTAGGAGGAAAAATAAGAAGAGGAGGAGGAGGAAGAAGAGAGGGAGGAGGAGGAGGACGGGGAGGAGGAAAGGGTCCCTCGTATTTTGGCCCTTGTAATTTTCGTTCTCCTCGTTGTTGTCCTCCTTCTTCTCGTTCTGATTAGTGTCGCCGTTGCCACCGGCTCCGTAATCGTATCCGTCGTGTGTTTCGTCGACGTCGTCGTCGTCGTCGTCGTCGGCGTCGTCCTTCTCCTTTTCCTTCTTTTTATTGTTGACGTTGACGTTGACGTCGACGTCGCCGTCGCCGTCCTCGTCGGCGTCGACGGCGTCGTCGTCGTCGTTGTTGTTGTTGTTATTCCGTTCGCGCTCGTCGTCGTAGCCGTTGCCGTTGCTGTCGCCGTTTTCCTCCTTTTCCTTCTGTTTAGTATCGTCGGGGCCGTTGTTGTAGTCGCCACCTTTACTTTTACCGACAACGCTCACGACCTTGTCGTTCTCTTCTTGTATTACTTTTTTCTTTTTCCCTTTCTTTCTTTCTTTCTTTCTTCCTTCCTTCCTTCCTTCCTTCCTTTTCTTTCTTCTTCCTTCACCTCCTACTCCTCCTTCACTTCCTCTTCCTCTTTCTCTTCTTCTTCCTCTTCCTCTTCTTCGTTCTCTTCGTTCGTCTTATTAACGTTCCGTTGTACCCGCGATCGTGGCCCGCCACGAGCGAATATAACCTAGAAGCACACGATCGGTTCACGCCATTTTGATGTGCCGCGCGCGCACTGATACGTCCGATCAACGGTCACGCGATACGCGAGCATTTACACGCGCCAAAGTCGATCGCGCCTTACGAATCGTTCTCGTTCCTCCGATACTTTTTGCCCGCTCGTTGCACTCTACGTTTTTCGACAAGACGATGTGCTTTCACAGGACGACACGTTAGTGTGGTGTAACGCGCGCGAGTGCTGTGAATCCCCTCCCCCGCCCTCACTCATGCAAACGCCGTTTTGCGACTTGAGCTACGAGAACATAATATGACGCAACAACGAAACGTTTTTGTGATCTTTTTTTTTCAGTTGGTACGACTGGATCGCTGTGCTAAACACAAAGGCGGTATTTTCAAATTATCAGTAATATAAATACGTGCGTACGAATGAGATCTGCATACGTAGTATGAAAATATTACTAAAAATATTGTACTTTTTTCTTTTTTTTTTTTCTTTTATTTTTGTTTTATATATCGTTAAGTTATATCCGAGTGATTTTTGTGCACTAATTAGTGTATTGAAAGAAAGTCTTGGGCAAAATAAGATAATATTAACACGGTAACAATAGTAAATTAATTTTAATCGTATACATTTTACATATTTTTTCTACTTTCTTTAGATTTTAATGTTGTTCTAAGAAAAATAAAAAAAAATATCTATTTGAATCGTTAGAATTATAACAGATATAAAAGAAAATTTTTAAAACTAAGGTAAATTATAGTCTGATTTATGATGAACTTTGTAAAGAATATATTGCATAACGGTATTCCATAATACATTATGGATTATATTGGGCCGTCATAAATATTTGTTTCATATCTTTGTATTTTTTTTTCTTCTGTAAAATGATAAAGGATAACTAATCAAATTTATATTTCTTTTTTCTTTCCATTTACTTTTTCTTTTTTTTTTTTTTTTTTTTTTTTTGTATCTCACATGCATTTGCACAGTATCTTCCTTATATAAGTCTTATGACTTGTGTTTATTGTAATGATATTACAATTTAATTATGAATAATTATATAAGAACGCATTCGTTAATTGCATCTAACTTATTAGCTATCTACAATTAACATTATAGAAAATACATAGTGACTTTCTTGTTGCTCAACGAACTCATTCATTACATACAAATTGTTTTTCGTTAATTGACTTTTCGAATACTGCAAATCGTATATAAATTTTGTCCCTCTTTAATGAGTAGTTTTATAGCGATAAAGATTATGAAAACACCAATAACTATGCACAGAGCATTATATGAATCATGTATGGAGTAATTTATTTTGTTTATGAGATTTGTTTTATTTATGAACTGTGTTCATCAATGTCTATGTAACGATTTTAATGATGTCTCAAAGTACAATATGATTTTTATCGAATGCCAAAGTATAATATTTCTATAATTCTTTATAAATGATTATATTAGTAAAATATGTTTATCCAATTAATTTCAACTGTTTTATGGAATAATGTAAAAGATTGCTCACGAAATAATTTTAAATCTAATCTGCATAGTCTGTTTCTATATTTCTGCATTATATATATATATATATATATATATTAATTTATATATATATAAATCCCATAAACAATTGTCACTACACTTAGTAAATTAAAATCTGACAGTCATAGATATCAAATAATTAATTCTGAACTTATATGCATTTACTCAGTATCGTATACAGTCTTCACAAAACATTTGCTGAAAGTTTGATTCAGCAATATGACTAAACTATCTTATATAACTAAATGATCATTGTTCGACAAGAAAATTACAGGAGACATGATTATTCTTTGATAGCAATTAGTCTGCACACTTGAACAATGAGACATAGATAATGCTGTTTTTCGAATTGTGAAATTTATGTGCACTGTCGTATATAAAATTCATTATTATAATGGTAATATTCACATGTTTATATAATTTTATAATAAAGGTGGACACAACACATTTGACATAAATTATTTATATAAATGTAAAGAGTTATACCAAATTTTTAATTACAAAATAAAACATATTATACGCATACATCTTCACATATGCATAACACAATTTATTCTGATTTTATCATAGAAAGTGGTGTGCACAATGTTTTTTTCTCTTTTTCTTTTTTTTTCTTTTTTTGATAATAAAAAAAATTCTTGGCATTTTCATCCTTATGAAATTTTTTATGCGATGCTGAAATGGGAAGATAATTATATACCATAGAGGGTAATTTGTATATCTATATGGCATAAAATTTTCAAAAAGTAGTAATTGGACAGAATGGTCATGTAACTCCAGGCAATTTTAATTAATTATTATTTCCACAATGAATTTTTGGTTAGTCCCATTTCATTGGTCTATTGATTAAGACAAATATCTTAAGAGTTAGAAAATGAATTTTTTTCAATGAAATCTTTGTCCATGCTTTCTCTTGCTTTCTTCATGTATATCATATACATATAATGTTAGTTCGATATTTGAAAGACTAGTAGTTTTATAATATATTTAATTGTTAATGTTTGTTACTGCAATCATTCATTGATGCAATGTCTAACCATGCTGCATTAACAATAAAAAAAATTAAAAATCTATATGGAAGCAAGCAAGGATAAATTAAAATGAGTTTATTCCAATAAAATATAATAAATTTTTTTTTCTAATAACATGAACTTCTTGCATCTAATATAGATAAGGTACATCAAAAGCACTAGCAGACTTTGCATCAAAACAGAATGAACATTTTATTGGAGAAGATCAGCTAAGCATTGTAAGATTTTATTTTGGGAAATGGATATTCTACTTATTGTGTAGGTCAATGATTATAGCAATTATTAGTTTGATTAATCATTAATTCATAAAATGTATTTCACTGAATTTCAGTGATGTAATAGTATAGTTACTTTACTTTCAGACAAGTCGAAGAATGGCAGGTTATAGCAATACACAAAGAGAATTTCAAGTTCTCCATGGTGTAATTTTTACTCATGATTGTTTATAACAGCTACACTATATAATAGTTATATTAATGATTGTTAATAAAAAAAATTTTTTAAATAATCTTATGCAGACACATAGGTACATAAGGGCAATTTAACTGTAATTTCATCATGCTATGGTTAATGTAATTTGTACTAAAAAATTTAATGCTTCAACGTCAATTTTACAAACATTTTGCATGTCATATATTATACTTAATTCATGTACTGCAGATTTAACATTGATAACATTTTCTTTTTTTTTTTATTGCTAAGAAATCATCAAAACAATAATTTGCTAATTAATGTCAAGATGAATCATATTAGTCTCACTATAATCTATACTTCAAATATCTATCTACACGAACATCTTCAAGAGATACTGTCTGTAATTACAATAATGATGAAACTATGACAATGAAAATGGTCAATGAAATCAATGAAGATAATGTAGTATAGTTATAGCTAATAATTAGCATAGTTGACTCTTAAATATACTTTTTACAATGTATACTACCTCGGAACAATGTATACTTCCAGCGGAATGTCTACCAACTTTTCTATCTTCATCATTTGGATGATAAAAGGAAATATTTTTCCCAAGTTGAGTATATGTTTATTAAAACCAGCTCAAATAGCTTTTAGTTTTGTTTTTTTTCTTTTTTTGGTTTTTCTTTTTTTTTTTTTTTTAATGTTAGATGCTACCTTTCAATTTTAAGAAATAAAATGAACTTGCTTCTCGTGTATGATTTAATTTTAATATATATATATAATATATATATATATATATATATATATATATATATATATATTTATAATGAAAGAATTTATAATTTTAAATTGCACCAAAAGAATTCCTAAATAATCAATTAAATAAAGTAGTGGAAACTGACCATGAATATGAATGATATTACTCGGCTTTTTGCACAATTATTATTATTATTTTTTTTTAATAATTAAAAGTTATCTAACTATAATGAACGAAGATATCGCGCTTCGCTTTTCTCAATCTAAATCTTTCTTTAATCGTCTATTTCTATAACGTCGAGAGTTTCTCTACCAGTCTTTTCTTCTTCTCCATATCTAGGCTTTTTTAAAATCGTCATATTGAACCCTGTGTATGACTGTGTATAATTTTATTTTAAATCCTTAGTAAACACACGAGCATATCATATCTGACTTGAGCCACGCGGGCGCACTAAGTTTTTTTTTCGCCAGATTCATATTAGCGTATCTTAGCAAAATTTGGCGTATGGCACAAATTAATGTGGCACGCACATTATGTTACCACTTAGTATTCTTAGTGAGAACATATTTCTTTTTTTTTTCTTTTTCTTTTTTACTTTTCTTCCATATAGGCGCAGGGAAGACTTTAATATATTATCACTCGTTATTTTCTTCCTTTGTTCAGTCATCTTTATGATCGTATTTCTTTCTAATTTGATATTTAATATTTTCAATGTTAAATCTTAACAATGTGCAAATATTTATATGTAATACTTGAAACTGATAAACGTTAAAACTTATGGCTTTTGATTTATTCATGTAGAAGGAAAAAAGTAATATCGCGGTGTAACGATTATAATAATTTCAATACGATCATCATTATAACTTTTCGCACACAATGAAAATAGAATTCCGTTAAAGCCTTCTTTTTTTCTTTTCTTTTTTTTTTTTTTTTTGTTTTTTTTTTTGTTTTTTGCGTAAGAACAAACGTTGAAATTTTGGCTGAGTTTATATAACTTGCACTTGCCCGTGTTTTCACATCATAGGTCAGAAGAATACTTGCATCTTTTCGATCTTTCAATTCAAGAACCAAGTGTCATCAGCGGAGCACTGGTACTTTGTAGAAAGAGTTGCATCGTGTCGTCGATCGTTGTTGATGTTGGTGGTACCATGGTTGATTCTTCTTTTTCTACCATAAGCTAAAGTCTCCAGAGGCTGGATCTTCGGGCTCCTGATGCTGATCCTGTCATACATAGATAGCGATTCCGTCAGATCCAACCTACGATGGATTTCCTATTCTTACGAATGTGCATAATCTCAATCATGGGGCCTTATTAATAATAATAATCGTAATGATGTTCATAACGTGACAATGAGAATTAATAATAATAGTAATAATAATAATAATAGTAATAATAATAATAATAATAATAATAATAATAATAACAATAATAAAAAATATTAAATAATAAATAAATAATAATAAAAATGATGATGATAAAGATGATGACGATGATAAGATGATGACGTTTATGGTTACTTCTCAAATCTAACCATTATATTTTTTAATAATGATAAATAGTCAAAAAATATTGCCTCCCGAAAGATGAAAAAGAAAAAATAAAAGAAAAGAAAAGAAATCAAAATAAATAGTAAAATAAGTGAGTATTATCTTGATATATCTTTCTCTTAGAAAATAACTGTAACGCGTGCGGGGACTTGTACTATACATTTCTTCTTTTCTCTCTCTCTCTCTCTCTCTCTCTCTCTCACTCTCACTCCCTCTTTCTCACTCTCTCTCTCTCTCCTTTCTCTCACTCTCTCTCAATTCCTGTATCTAAATCCCTTTATCTATGGTTGTACCGACCAGCATGAGAAGCGGCAACCATCTCTATGGGCAGAGAACCTCGTCGTTTTACGAGAGGTTCAGGAATAGAATCTCTCTTTCCAAGTTCTCTCTTCCATTTATGGGACGTTCCAATGTCATTTCCTTCGACGATACCTCCTGCGAACATCTCTGGTCCACCGCTACTTCTTCTTTTTAAGACTTTCTTCCGGTTACGTGGTTTCCCATTGACGTTACTCTTGTTAAATAATTCTCGTCTTAACTCTGATATATCTGCTGGTATGGAACCTCTTCTAGGTGATGGCATACCAGGAACAGAAGCAATACTATCAAATGCTCTGTTTGTTCCATTATTGTTACTACTTTCTGTATTATTGTTATTGTTATTGTTATTATTGATCAGCGGGAAATTTTCTCTTTCATCTGAAAAAGCAAAAAAGAAACAAAAATTCATTGTGATTAAACGAGACATAAATGCGCGTGTACATATACATATATACATGAACACACACACACACACATATATATATATATATGTATTTGTGAAAGTTAGAAGAATAAATTTTTGTTACACACTGGGTAAAGAAAACACATTGCCAAGAATATTTCTCAATGTAGCTTCCTGCGGAAGACTAGCTCTTCTGGGTGCGGGAAGATTTTCTTCTCGTGGTCCCAATGCTAAACGATTGAATCCTCCTTCTAAATATAATAAAAAAGTATTTCTTAAATAATTTAAATTTTCGTAAGAGATTTATACGATAAATTTTATGGAACGATTATAATACTTGTTAAATTATCTTGATGCCTAGTAATGTCGGCTGGTACGGAACCACGTCTGCAACTATGATCTACTTTTTGTGGCATAGAAATCATTGTGAAATCATCTAGTCTTGATAATAATGCAACTGGAGCTGATCCACGTCTCTTTTCCCAGCCCTAAACATATTTACAGATAACAATATTCGTTTTATGATTTTCCCTTCTTTTCTCGAATCTTTCATTTTTCCTTTTTACTTTTTACTTTTTATTATAATTTTGTTATTATATATATATAGTGCGATCCAATGATAAACTTACCTGACTATTTCTTCGAGATAAAGAGATATTTTTTCCGGATTCTTCGAAGCCTCGTGGATCGACGTTCTCTTTCATTTGCACATCGAAACTTAGTTTGGCGATCTTGAAAACTTTCTCCCTCACATAATCAGAATCCTTTTTATTAGTTGAGGTTAAACTTTCACCAGTCGAATCACCGATACTCCTTCTTGGTTCACTACTACTATCGCTCGAAGAGGATACACTTTGAACCCGTGGAGGTGAGTCGGGAGGACTGCCAATGAAAAATTTATGAGTGCTAAGCTCAGAAGATACAGGTATCGCAGTGAATCGTCTACCAGTATTATCAGTCAACGGTTTGGGCTCGGTTACAGGGGTTGAATATCTACGTAATTCCGAATCCGTGTTTTTAATTTTAATATGATGAGTTAACGTATAGTGTTCCGATATTTTGCTCGCCAAAATAGTTCGTATTTCATCAGACGGTAACTTCGTCGGACTAGGCTTAATCTCGATGTTGGATTCTATCTTTTGTATATCACCGATCGAATCCTTATTGCTGTGGGAGCCAGTTAAAGAAGCATAAAATACTTCGGTAGAGTCAGATCCCTGAGCCGAAGATGGTCGTTTATGTCGATGTTTCGAATTCGTTTCGTCGTTACGAACGATTTGCATGGAGTGACGCCTTGGATATTCAGCATTAAGATTAGACTCTAATTTTTGTCTATTTAATTCTGCGAAAGCCGAGGTTCTCTTTCTGCATAATATATCAGACGAAAGAGATTCTCTCGATGACTTAATGCCAGTTGTTTTCTTAAATGAAATTACATCCATGTCTAGAATCGGAGGTGTTCCACAGCGGCCACCGGAACAAGATTTATCTTTTGTAGGACTCGAAGAAGAACTGGAAATACTATCGGCCTCCATTAAAATCTGCGTGTAACATTGAGACAATTCTGCCGTTGTTGACATATATCTCATTCTAGCGTATGGTTGCAATGGCGGGAAGGTTTGTTGTCTTGTCAATTGTTTCGTTTGCGTAGCAACTTTCTGATTGTCTGATTGAAGGACCGTACTTAATCTCGATGCTTCGGTACTATTGGTTATACTAGCTATACTAGGCTCCGGTAATAGATTTTCAGCACTGACAGGTCTCTCAACGACAGTAGATTTTTCCGACGATTCTCCTCCTATAATACTCGTTTTTGACGATAACAATGACAATGTACTAGGTTCCAAAGGATTTTGTTCCTTTAATTTAATCGTATGATTCTTCAATTTACAGTGTTCGCTTGGAAAACTATCTCTCCTGTCTGTATTTCGAATCGATAGGGATAATGGTTTCGATACGCTAAGAGGTACAGAATGACGTCTACCGACTCGACCGAATATTGTTTTCCCTGGCAAACTGGACCTTTTAGTACCTTGTATGTATGACGTTGGAATTAATAAATCTATGCTACCTGAATCATCATCCCCGGTGATTTCTTCCCCAGAACTAATAACATCTATTTCCTCCAATTCCGAAATTTCTGTTTCCGTATCTTCGGCGGTTTCTTGGGCTATAAGTGTTTCCCATTTTTTCTGATTACTACGTAGATATTCCATCAAGGAAACGCTTAAACCATCACCAAGAAAACGATGCCATTCTTCATAAAGAGGCGTAACGACGAATTTGAAAAATCCAACTTGAATCTTTGGAATACTTGTCGAGTGTCGATCGCACAATGGCGTTACTGGTAAATTAAGGCGACGTTCGTAATCACCTTGTCGAAAGAATTCTTCGCAGACTTTATAGGACCATTTCCTTGATATATCCCAGGGCCTACATGGATTCGATATATCGGCACATTTTAATGCTATCTGCAATATGAAATGACGATCCTCGGATTTCTTCATATCAAGAATATTTTCATCCAGATAATGCTGGAAAAATGAAAGAGGGCGGATTGTCAAATATCTTTATCATCTCTCTCTCTCTCTCTCTCTCTCTCTCTCTCTCTTTTTTGCTCTCTTGATATTCGATACGAAATGTAAATAAAGGATTTACCCTAAAACATGTAAGGAATTCCTGTTGCCTCGTGATATCTGTAGCCAAAATCAACGAACTGATATGATGTTGAAGTTCCGATTTTATTTCACCTGGTAATTGATCGGAAACACCGCTTTCTATAAGACATCCGATGGCGGACCTCCAGTGATGATTCTCCAGAACCGACGTATTCTGAAGACAATGAGCGAAGATTTCACGTATATTGTGGAATACACTGGATATTCTGCAACGACGAATCGTCGAAATTCGTTTTATACATTTTTATTTCCCTATTATGGAGAATCATTTTCACCTGATATAATGCAGCCAGATGATTACTCGTTGCGACTAAGAACGGTTGATTAACACCTGGATGATCCAAATCGTGGGTTACCGCAGCTATCAAGGAAGCCATAATTTCTAAATGGGTTAAGTGCGTTCGAATCTGCAATTCCATGGCATAGATAGATCAAATTATCGTTATCCTTTCGTTGGCTGGAAATGTGATAGAAAAAGAAGGAAGAGGGGAAGAAAAAAACAGAAAAAAGAAAAAAAGAAAGAAAGAGAAAAAGAAATGGAAAAAAAAAAAAACAAAAAGATTCAAAGTTTCGTTGAGAGCAATTAGGGATATACTCACTTTTTCCTCTTGGAGGAAACAATGCATCGCCTGAGTAACATCCGTGGCGTGTATACTGTTGTGGTAAGGATTTGTACTGTGATAACCCTCTTCGATAAAAGCTTCAATTGCAAAATTGCAAGTAACCAAGACGATTAATAAAAAAGAAGATAAAGTCACATTTCATAAATAATCTTTTAATCTTTATAATTATTTTCATAATGATCAATATCATTTAATTCTTACCGAAGAGTTTCCAAACCGTAACGACATCTAAATTAAAATATTCAAGGAGCCCGTACCAATGAAATAGATGAACGCATAATACTGGCAGAGAACGTCCTGAAAAATCAAATACCGTATATAATATTACGAAGATAGAATTACGAAAATGTATGCTGTTATTCATGCTTTTTATAAATTTAGACTTTTGTTATAGAAATGACATTATACTACAAATAAAAATAGATCGATATTAAGTTGTTACGTAAAAATGATATATTATGTTCTTAGAAATGTTTAACTGAAAATAAATATTTGATACGATATATATATATATATATACACATATATCAGAGGTTAAGCATTTTTCACTGAAAAAGGGCATTTCATCTTAATTTAATACTACTGAAGGGAAACTTGTGAGTTCTAAGAAACATTCAATAAATATTTTTACATTTTAAACGAATTCGGTAATACATTTTAATCATTATCTTTTATAATCATTTTATTTATTTATTTTTTATTACTCTTTTTTTCCTTTTCTTTTTTTTTTTTTTCAATATCCGACGAAACGACGGATACTTTTAAAGCGTGCCCCGTGTTAAGCCACCTTCCGACATATGTAATATTACATGAAATGCAATGAAATTTTCTAATAAATTTTATTTCAAGATGTAGCTCGAAGAAAATCATATGAAAGAAAAAGCAATTTTCGCACGTCACTCACCACCCGTAACTGTTTCCAACGTGAAAGCGTTAAATCGCCAGTTTCCGGCTTTTTGCAAAATACACTGTAAGAAATAATCAAAAAAAGAAAAAAATAAAAGAAAAAAAGAAAAAAAAAATAAAGTGTCAGAGTTTGAATAGACAGAGATAGATATATGATTGATTAATAATAGAGAGAAAAGAACAAAGAATTAAAGTAAGTACATGGACGAGAGGGAATGGGAGTGGGGAACATAGTGGGATGCTATGCGTGTACGATATATAAAAAGATCTTGTAATTGTGATAATATCGCAATTACTCGTTACGAGTAATTAGTAATTAGTAATTAATAAGTCTTGTCGAGAGAATCGCATGTCATCGTTGATAGGGAATTAGACGTTTTTTTAGTACTCGAATGCTCGCGAGGATGAATTGTTACGCGATGATGGAGTGGGGGTATAGAAGGGATGGACGGACGTGTGGGGAAAAGGAGGGGAGACGGTGGTAAGGGAAGTATAATGTAATTAATACTAATTACGTGGTATACATTTACATAGATATCTCGCTACGCTGATAAAAAACAAATGTCATATTTTATTTTTTTTTTCTTATTTTCTTTTTTCTTTTTTTTCCTTATTTTTTTTTTTTTTTATTTCTTTTTTCTTTTCATTAATCAAAGACTTTTAATAAGGCAAAACTCTCTGTGCGAAGTAAAAGGTACGTTCAAAGTGTAAATATATATATATACATATATATATATATATACACATAAACGTACACAGTAGGATGAATAATTACAACTTTTTGCTTGCTCTATATTAGTAGTGTGCGTAACAAAGTGAAAAAAAAAGAAACAAAAAAAAAAGATAAAAAAAAATGAAATTATATTTACTACAGTTGCATTTAACGAGCATCTCGAGAAGTTATATTACTATAGTGAGGAGTGTGGTGTGTATACAGATGGAAAAGCTTGGGTGTTTGAGAGAGAAAGAGATAAAGATAAAGGGTGGGAGAAAGAGAAAAAAGGAATGAGAGAGAGAGAAAGAGAGAGAGAGAGAGAGAGAGAGAGAGAGAGAGAGAGAGAGAGAAAGAGAGAGAGAGAGAAAGAGAGAGAGAGAGAAAGAGAAAGATAGAAAGAAAGAAAATGATAATATGACCAACCTGAACTAAACCATGAAAAATGTCATCCAATATAGCCGGTTCTTGATTGAGAGATCTTGTAACGAGTCTTTTACGTCGTCTTTTATGCATCGTTAAAAATTTGCCGGTACGTTTTATCCTGGATAGTGTAATGTCCAAACTATCTAATAAAATTCGGTCGACGTCCGACAAACGTCTCGTGGATGCTGCTTCCGGTTTCTCAGATAGTAATGTGGCATCATCATCGGTCAGCTCAATGGTCGTTGGTAATGTGGCATCTTCTGTTCTCATAATATACAACATAATACGTTCATTGTATAAAATCGATATTAATACTTGATCTATAATATATGATCTATTATGTAAGTATAAATAATCGATTTATAGTGAAGGAAGATAGATATATTTTAATGTTCGAAGAAAATTTTTATAATTATGATAATTTAATTAATTTATATTAATTAAACAATTGTATATTGATTTTGTGTTTGTGTGCATATGTGTGTGTGTGTGTGTGTGTGTAATACTCAAATATTCTATAAACAATATTGTACTATAAATATTATTATTGTACTGTAAACAATATTGTATTGTAAATATTGTGCATACAACACACACACACACACACACACACATATATATATATATAATATTACATATATAATATTGTTTGCACAATATTTATAGTATAATGTATATGGTAGAATAAAAATAAAATATATGTAATAGTATGTAAAGTATGATTATAGTATATGATATACATAAATAATATCACTATATATTAAGTCAAAGTTATAAAAACTAGAAACATCATAATCGACCTACGTCTGTCATTTGTGAACAATTGATCGAATGTGAATCATAGAGTAGGCCACTCTAATAAGAATTAACAACCCACGCGCACATAAAACACTTTGTACGAAACGATTACGTATTACATATTTATATCAATTCTATTTAACAAATTATTATTATCATCGATAAATCTGTTAAGAAAACTTTTCTTTTCTTCGAATATATATGTATATATGTATATATATATATATATATATATATATATATATATATATATATATATTATATGTGTTTAAGCATCCACGAGAAATACCGAGGTCTCTTCATTTATTTTCATCCTGCGATCTTTACTCTGATGCTCAAATCTCGACGATTTTCTCAACGTAATTCTAAATCTCTTTCTCTCTCTCTCTCTCTCTCTCTCTCTCTCTCTCTCTCTCTCTGTCTCTCTATCTCTATCTATCTATCTATCTCTATCCCTCGCTCTTTCTTTCTCTGTGGGTCGTTGAATCTGTCTGCAATCTGAGAGATTTTCAGAATAGACAGGCAGTTTGTAATTTTAGCGAAGCGTGTCTATTTCAACGCGGTCTGGTTAACTTTGTCGGCGAGTAAACGAAATAAAAGTGTTCGAAAAACGACAACTTTACTATTATTACATATTATATATTTTATTTTGACAAAAAAAAAATCGAATTTTCATATATACACGAGGAGTGCATCCAGAATTTTAAAAAGATAAATATAAAACATCATTACAATATGTATTAATGTATTTTCAATTCGATTACGTTAAATATAGAAAATTTTGATTCGTTTGAAAGGAATACAGGTATAATTATGGTATGTTTCAAAAAAAGAAAAAAGAACTTTTATTTTTTTGTTTGTCTTTTTTTTTTTTTTTTTTTTTTTTTTTTTTTTCTTGAATAAAACATTATATCCGTGTCAAGGATGTTATGTTAGTTATGTATATGTACACGGATTATACGTGTATTAAGTCAGTCGTTTAACTAAGTCCCAGTCGTGATCCATTGTGTTGCAGTTAATTGCAACATGACGTTAAAAGGTCCTAAGCGTTAGTTCGTATGTGAGTTATCTTATTTATAGATCTCATTACATAATTTAAAATGCACTTGCATCCAACCGGGGCCGATGTGCTCTCATTTTCTACGATGCTTTTTTAATACGCATATTAAACATTCGCGTTAATTAGATGCGAGCGATATAGAAAGATTCTATTGTATAGTTATGTGCGATTTAATTTTAACTTAAATTGACCTACATATAAATTTTTAATTGTGTACTCTGGGTATATATAAATTAAATTAAATTAAATTAAATTAAATTAAATTAAATTAAAATAAATTAAATCAAAAAAAGAAAAAAAAAAGAAAGAAAAAAGAAAAAAATAAGTTATAAAATTCAAGCTTCAACCAATTTAAAAACTTAATCCGATCCGAAGAAAAATATGAATGGTGCATATTCATTTTTCGTGCATGTCATAATAAACGAACGATGACAACAATTGAAAGGATCTTTACGTTCTAAATCTTTCATATAAACTTTTTAATCTTATTCTAAAACATATTCAATATCATTGATCATGATCATGCTTTAACTAATTCTACATAGAAATAATATTAAAGATATTCTAAGGAAAAAAGAAAAGAAAAGAAAAGAAAAGATGTACGTATATAATCTTGTGAATAAGAAACGTTATATGAATATAAAAAGGGATATTAATCCTTTATATAAGACTGGGAAGAAAAGTTTTTAAATGACTTTTAAAAATCGATCACTCTTTTTAGACACATTTTTTAGGTTGATCTTTTATTTTTTTTCTTTTCTTGTCAAATCATGAAAACTACGAGAGCTTGGGAACTTGTTTTTGTTATTTGAGAAGAGAAAAGAAACGAAGAAAGAAGAAAAGAGATTAGCCAAAAAAACATTGAAATTAATTTTCTTTTTGTTTTTAAGCTTTCTCATCTAGAAACTTTTGTAACATTCCTTGTATGTGTATGTAGTATATATGTATGTATGTATTGTGTATGTAGTATGTAGTATGTATGTACGTATGTATGTATGTATATAACCATTTGATAGACTGTAAAGTCTGCATATCGAATTGGACTTTACTCACCGGTGATTCGCACAAACACTGCATTCTGTTCCTCGCTATTCACCGTTATTTCGGCAGACCGCCTCTGCAAGAAAAACAAAAGAGATTTTCATTCGTGAGTTTCCATCATCGTTATCCTTAATCAAGTTTAGCGACCGCAAAAAGACAGAACATTGAGATATCACATACATACATACACATATATGCGCGAGCGCGCGCGCATACATGAACATACATCACATACACATATATCAATTACTTTCCAATGTATATGTATTGTACATATGTGAGAGGTAGAAAGGTTACATAATATATTACGCATTCGACTTATCCATCGTCAAATGTGTGTGTATATACGTATGTGTGTGTGTGTGTGTATATGTGTTTCACGTTCATCGTAGTAAACCCTTTTTGAAATGTAGAACGCATAAACCGATGTCTCTCTAAAAATTTTAAAAAATAAAATAGATATTAAATATGTCGATAAAACGAATATGCTTTCATTTTTTCATTTTTTTTTTATTTTTTCTGTTTTCTTTTTTTATTTTTTTTTTATTTTTTTATGATTACAATCGCATCATTGTAATTATATATATATATATATATATATATATATATATATATATATATATTACTATAATAGTATCGGGATAATGATAACTCTATGTAAAAAGATAAAATCAGATGTGATTGATGGCAAACAATTTTTTTTTGTTTTATTATTCCGATCATATTATATAGTTTCATATATTTATCTCGTGACGCTAATAATTGTATATATATATATATATATATATATATATATATATATATAAATGAATAAAATTGTTTTGTTTATCATTAATTGATAGTAAACAAAATTTCTTTTTCCTTCTTCTTCTTTTTTTTTTTTTTCTTTTTTTTGTTACGATCACGATCATAATATTATCATAATTTTATATATTTATCTCGTGACATTGATAATTGCATGTAAATGATAAAAGAATTGTGTCAAGTGCGTATATCGATCTTGACGGAAATTGTTCGAATAAAATGCGGATGGTTTTGAATGTGAAAAGAAAAGAAAAGCAAATGGAAAGGATAAGAAAAAGAAAAAACAAAAATAAAAGTGGTGGGTGGGGGAGGAAAGGAAGGGAAAGAAAAAGTAAATAAACCCCTTAAGGTGAAGGCAATGAC
Source organism: Vespa mandarinia (assembly GCF_050613455.1). Lineage (NCBI taxonomy): Eukaryota > Metazoa > Arthropoda > Insecta > Hymenoptera > Vespidae > Vespa > Vespa mandarinia. The sequence goes on along the minus strand of NC_140816.1, from coordinate 6,592,642 downwards.
GAATGTAAGCAAGAAGCGAGTGAAAATCTTTCTGGCAATATTGATGCCGACTGGAACTCGTTGGCAGGCTTTTCAAACCGCCAACGCCGGCCGATTGCCAATTGCAAAATGGGCCGACCTGAATTCGTATTCATCTCGAGGTCCCTCGATACTGTTTCGCCGTTGGAATATGATCATCGTCGACGTAGCAATGACGAAAAAGGATAGACGTTCGAGATTTCACAGAACTAACGACGTCACGTAGTATATCGATAACCAGTTTAGCGATACCGATACATCTATTGCACATATCCATTACATGTTCTGTTATTACTAGCAAATTTTATTTTATTTATTTCCTTTTTTTTTTTTCTTTTTTTTTTTTTTTCTTTTAAAGAAACGAAGAAAAAAACGAGAAGTAATATCTTTTACGAGGTTTACTCCATCCCTTCTACATCCATTGAGGGAGGGGGGTGGAGAGAGATAAGGTTGGGCGAATTTGTGTTTGAAGAAGAAAAAATAAAAAAGTCCATGAGAATTCATAGAGTTGGATAAATACGTATTATGTATTATAATACGTAGATTACATGTGTATGTATGTACCTGTCTTATATTCATTGGCTTAAAGAACTCGTGAAACTCAATAGAATGTAGCTACAGTAAAGATAAAAGTATTATAGAATCGGATTTTTCTCAAACGCAATTATAAAACGAGTAGCTTCCAGCCAAATACTATTCACGCGATGTACTCGAGATTACTTCAAATGAGATCTTCTTTTTTATTTTTTTTTTTTTTTTTTTTTTTTTTTTTCATTTCTCTTTCCATTTCTTTCTCTTCTTTTTCTTCTGTTTTCTTTTTTTTCCTTTCTTTCTTTTTTTCTTTTTATTCAAACGACGTTTGTTATAAGAGAAAAGAGGAAGACACTCAAAGAGTGGTGCTTATACATAGGAAAGGTGAAAATAATAGGTGAAAGAAGGTAGATAGATAATACCTTGATCTAGGTGTACGATCGATACTTGAAAAATAGTTGCAATTGGGTCAGGTACTCGTATTCTAGAGTAATAAGGTAAAATTTCGAGAGACAGATAATAAAAAAGAAATTATATATATATATTTATATAAACGTTATTGTCAGAGAGATAACAAAATCCAAGAAGGATAACGATAAAGAATTGTAGCTGTGAAATAAAAGAAGGAAAAAGAAAAAATCGATCATCGTTTTATTTTTGTTCTGTTAAAAGGAAGGAGTGTCATCCGTTGCAATATGTTTTGTGCATTTATTCATTTATATATATATATATATATATATATATATATATATGGATTATATATATAGTTGAACATATAGATATTATATATAGATGGTAAAGTTCGTAATATTAGACATTGCGGCTTTAGCCAAGGATAAAAGCAACGGTAGTTAGTGTACTAGGTACCGCCTGCGCAAAAGCAGTAACGTTTAAATTCTTTCTTGTTTGTTTACTCGCAAATATATCGAAGACGCATATCGTCGGTAGGTTAGTATCGAACTAACACTGGTTGGTTCGCGGCCAACCTCCGAAAGATCATTAAGATGATTGGCACGGCCATAAGCGGCTTGTAAACGATATTCTCGCCGATAGAATCGATGTTATAATGATCGAAGCGACACGGATATAGCGTGCAACGGATCTCTTTACTATTCCGTACGGAACGAAAATAAAAGAGATATTAATTAGCTTAAGTGGCTGATCTTCGACGTAAAATACGACGTTTCTTAATAATGCTTATCTTGCATCTCCCTCTCTCTCTCTCTCTCTCTCTTTCTTACGTTAGATTCTTTTTCATTTTTATTAGTATTGATCGAAGATACCATCTTGCTTGTTGAATACTAAATTCATCATTTTTTTGCTATACCCTGTGATAACGAGAATATCGATAATTTATACGCAACATCATCGCAATATGTTTTTCTAACAATTCTATACGACTATAGCCTTCTCTAGAAATGATAAAACGTGTTTAATCATATCCCCCGAGAAAATCAATTCTACGTTCTCGTAAATTGACTTGAAAACTGTAAAACCGTCTAAGATTAACTCGATCTCTCTGTCTATCTCTCTCGCTCTTCCATTCGATTACGAAAGCGGAAAACGACTATTAAGATTGGCGAAAGATCCACAGAGAAACGGCAGTCTCCGTTGAAAATACTATTAATCGGACGTGATTTATCGTCGTGGCGTGCGTTAGCACGTACGCACGCACCAGTATCACCACCACCGACTACTACCACCGAACATTACTACCGACCACTACTACCACCATCCACCACCATCACTAGTATTACTACCATGTGGATAATATTTGCATGCGTAATCTCTTTTCGAATAAGCTAAGTTCCTAATCGATCGATTGATATCCTTTTTTTTTTTTTTTTTTTTTTTTTTTTTTTTTTTTTTTTAATATACAAATCGATTTATATTTCGCATATCGATACGTGAATAATGAAACGTATCAGAACGAAACGGTCCAACGAAAGTTTTAACTCGTTTGGTTCAATTTTAAAAACCGACATTTTTTTTTAATTTTTTTTAATTTTTTTCTTCATGATTTCCTTCTGTATTCGAAATTGACGTATTGTACGTATGTATATATGTATATTGTTTTAAAGTATTATCTCTAAACAGAGAGAGAGAGAGAGAGAGAGAAAGAGAGAGAGAGAGAGAAGAACGAAAAAAAAGAAAATATGCGAATCTATTCGATTTATCGACATTCGTCATGCGTATGTATGTATAATATGTATGTATGTATAATATGTATGTATGTATAATATATATGTATGTATAATCGTTGAACGTATATTAGCAACGATAGACAGTGATATCGACAGGATTTAGCATGTCACTATTTCGCACTGATAAAACTCAACCTTGATGGTATTGGTATTGGCAATATGTATGGTGGTAAGAGTAGATGATATTATATATATAGGTACCTAGATAGATACAAAAATACATAAATACATACATAGATACGTACGTACATATAATAAATGCGTACGTACGATTATCTATCTTCGATTGCATTCGATCGGTTTTTAGAGAATAGGAAAAGAATAACGTTATGAATAGTCGAGAGAGAGAGAGAGAGAGAGTTAGAGAAAGAAAGAGAGAAAGAAAGAGAGAGAGAGAGAGAGAGAGAGAGAGAGAGAGAGAGAGAGAGTTAGAGAAAGAAAGAGAGAAAGAAAGAAAGAGAGAGAGAGAGAGAGAGAGAGAATAATAAAAGAAAAATGGAAGTAATAAAAGAAAAAGAAGGAAAAAAAAAATAAAGAGGTGGAAAAAATCGATAGTTAACTTCTCGTCTCGAGTTTTTAACATCTCGAGCCTTAACATCTCGCTCTACTCAGCCCAGTTTCAGTTCGTCATGACACGATAGTCTGAGCTACTTAACGCGATTGCGAGGAAGCTTTTGAGAGGCTCGGCCCCGTTTTCGATTCGTCCTTTCTCTCTCTCTCTCTCTCTCTCTTTCTGTCTCTCCCTCTTTTTTCTTTCTCTTCTCCCTCGCACTCAAGTTCGGCCTCTGCTGAGTTTTCGCGGCCCCCGAATGCCTCAAGACGTTGGAGGGTGAGTTAGGGTCCCGTGACGTCACAGAGTCTCGCCTCACGTGTCATGGAATTCAGGTCGACTCACCCTTTTCTCTATCTCTGCGCATGTACCAGCGAACGGTTACATGCGCGAATCGGGAGAAGAAGAAAAAGAGAGAGAGAGAGAGAGAAGCAGAGAGGGAGAGAGGGTGGGAGGGAGGAAACGAGCTACCCTCTTCTTCAACTTTATCTACGATCGAAGAAAAGAGACAGCTGCGCATCCCACATCTCGACCTTTCTCTCTTTCGATCGGTGTCATCGAAGGCACGATCCATTCTCTCTCTCTCTTTATCTCTCTCTCTCTGTCAATCTTTTTTTTATTATTTTTTCTCTTCTTATTCTTCTTTCATGTCTTCTTCCATCCTGGAACATCCTACGAGGGAAAAGAGCTTTCCCAGAGCCGACCCCGTTTTAAACCCGCGAATAGGTTTGGGGGGTTAGATGGTTCGAGAATTGAGGGGTTGGAGAATTGGGTGGTTGAGTGGGTAGAAGTAAAGAGTGAGGGTGGAGATACGTCCCAGTTGAGGAAATGATCAATTTTATTATACGTCGAGTGTGTATGCACCGAGATAGGAAATATAGAAAAAAAAAAGTAGAAGGAGAGGAAGAAGAAAAAACAAAAAACAAAAAAAAGAAAGGAAAAAGAATAAATCCAGGATATTTTGCATCGAGCCAAATATTATCGTGAAGGCAGAGAAAAATGTTGTGATACACATATGCACATAGATATCTATCGTAAATATGTACGTGAATAACAAGGGATTTACGATTGACGATTTTTGATCCCTGTAGCCGAGCTTTTTATTGTCTTTTTTCTTTTTCTTTTTCTTCTTTTTTTTTTATTATTTTTTTTTTGTTTTCTCTTTTTCTTTTTTGTTTCTTCTTCTTCATTTACTTACTTTCAAAATTAAGTAAGTAGATATATTTAGTTATACATATCCGGCAAAATTTTCTTGGCAAATGTCGAATATCTTTTTACGTTGAATCATTTCTTCTTTCTACATAAAAGTATCTATCGTAGTGTATGTAGATAAGTGCATGTACATAAAATATTCATTATAACGCTATCTTGTTGTAAGAGTGATTGATAGAACAACGTTACGCATCGCGACGATTTTCTCTACTTCATCTATCACGTTTTCTCTAGATACACGTTGAAACGTTTATAAAAGTGTGTGTGTATGTGTGTGTGTGTATGTATGAAACGTAATATAATTAAAAAAAAAAATTCGTATCTAACATTTTCTTATATCCGTTCTAGGATCGAGATTCGATTGATATGTATCACGTAGAAAGAAGAGACGTTGATTATTTCATATATTTCATTACGTATTCGATGCATCTTCATTGTCGTCGATTGAGAAACAAAATATATACGTGCTCTTTGTTTCATGGAGGTATATATATACACACGCACTCATATATATATATATATATATATGTATATATACATACACACATGCATATATAGATACTTATTTCTCTTGATTAGAGGATGCGAATGTATGTATCGCGCATACCAGATGTGTCTTATTTTGCAATAAGACAAGGCTAAGAAATTTCATTAAAGACATTCATTATGTGCAATGCACACGTGTTATTAACGTTCTTAAAAAATATCACGATAGATTTTCCGACACGTGCGCGAATACATTTCGAATATCTATCTTATATTGGATTGATTTAAATGTAACGTAATTTAATTATTTATCTAGCGTGTATGTGTGTATGCGTAAGGAAGAAAGAAAGAATGAAAGAGAAAGATAGAAAGAGAGAGAGAGAGAGAGACAGAGAGAGAGAGAGAGAGAGAGAGAGAGAAAGAGAGAGAGAGAGAGTTTATGCAAATACGCACACTTCGAATATATTTACGTTGTATTATGCATGTAGTAATAATTGCGACGCGTTAATCACGAACGATTCGTTCCTCTCGTCACCAGGCTAGGGCGATATTTTTCTTTCTTTTTTTTTTTTTTTGTTCTTCTATACTATGCTCGTAGTAGTATTTCTTTTTTCTTTATTATTTTCCTTTATTATTTTTATCTTCTTTTTTTTAATTTTTTCCTTTTTTTCTTTTCTCATAACATACCACAAGAAATATAAGCAAGCTGTAAGAGTGCGTTGAACGATATTATCACTCTTGGGAGAATTTGGAGTGAAGACGATTGAATTTTTGTTGAACTTACATTGAAATTATTTCGAAGTACCCTCGTAAATCCATTCTTTTTTTTTTTCTTCTTTTCTCTCTCTCTCTCTCTCTCTCTCTCCTCCTCCTCTTCTCCTTATTTTAATTAAATACGAGAATACAAAATGAAAATTCTATTGTATTTTTTATCTTTTTTTTCTCTCTCTTTTTTTTCTTTCCCTTTTTTTTTTCTTTTTAAAGTCAGTCAAACAATTTAGGAAATCATTTACAATCGTTCTAGCAATTAGAAATGTAGTCGGCGAATCTTTTATATCAATTGAGAGCCCTGTTATATACTACCTGTTCCTGGTCGTGACAACGGTGTATCTACGTGATCATTTCAATGAAATTATTTTAATCGAAAGGGATTCATTTTGAAAGTCATGAAAACGTTCGTTTAAGTTCGTGTCAAGCACTCCTCCCTACCATAATTTCCTCTCGGCTATTTCAAGAAAATCTACGCGAATCTATCTTTGTACCTGACAGCGGCGAATAAAGTGGAATAATATTATTCTCTTTAACGGAATATATAGTATCTATGTATATTCCTTGTGGAAAATAGATAGTTATATACATACAGACATATATATATATATATATATATATATATATATATATATATATAGATATAGATAGATAAATAGATACGTATTCTGATAAATGTATCGAATCGTGAAATGTGACAGAAACATTAAGCGTTCGCGTAAGAGAGTAGCTAGATCGGGCGATTCATCGACGTGGATGTACAGTAGTAATTATAGTGCTAAGACAAATTGATAGTGCCGGACTTAAGGTTAAGTGCCGCTAACAATTACTCGTTATGCAAACTTGTCGACAACGAATAGAGAATGCGATTGCAAAGAGAGACCTCCTATTCTCGAGGCTTCTCTTTCTTTTTTTCTTTCTTTTTTTTTTCTATCTTTTTCAATGCATAAAAAAAAAGAAAGAAAGACAGACTGAAAGAAAGAAAGAAAGAAAGAAGAAATTTGCAATGTCTAAGTATATATATATATATTATTTTTTTTTTTTTAACCAATACGATATCCATTTATCTCTATACGAAATAAAATTTCGAAACGAATAAGAATGAAAAAAAAAGAATATATATATATATACGATATAAAAGGATACGTTATGGTAGATGTTTGCGGGTGGACTCGTTCGAAAGCAACGATTCAAAATGGTTACGTGTATTTAAGTATGTTGTACGTGCTTTAAGACGAAAACTTTACGATAACGTCCAAGAACACGGGAATAAAGTATATACTCCTGATGCGTTTGTATATATGTATGTGTATGCATGTATCTCTGTCTATCTATCTCTTTCTCCCTATATATATATATATATACGTGTGAGGATCTCAATGATCGCAAATATTCGCTGCCAACATTCGCCCTTTTCGACAATTTCAAGAGACGCCTCGTGTTAATGCCTAACATTAGTCTTCTTTACCAACATGCATGTTTCTCGTGAAATATATATATATATATATATATATATATATATACTTATGTGTGTATGTATACATATACATACATACATACATACATACATACATACATACACACATATATATATATATGCATAAATATATAGTATGTCGCTCTTGGAGACGCTTATTATTAGGTTTACAATTCGAGAATTAGGAGACTGAATCTCACTCTCTCTCTGTCTTTCTCTCCCTCTCTCTTTCATTTGCCTTCAGCCACATTCGTATTCGAAGACTGCACTCGCATTCCAAGGCGTACGTCTTGTGTTATGTTAGTCGCGAGTGAAGTTTCTTAAGTCGTTTAAGCAAGCATGACGACCCTTTTTTTTTACTCCCCCCCTTTTATTCTTTCTTTCCTTCAATAAAACGTTCTCGTTTCATTGTGAACGACAAAAAAGAAAAAGAAGAAGGGAGAAAAAAAAAAGGGAAATTCTAACGGAGATTGTTTCGCCTCCCGTTGTACTGTTAACGGGGTCAGGGCCAATGATTTCGAATGAATACGATACGAGAAGGAAAGAAACAAAGAAAGAAAGAAAGAAAGAAAAAAAGGAAAGAAGAGAAGAGAAAAGAAGTGAACGAGTAGGGAAAACAATTTAAAAAAAAAAAGAAAGAAAAAGAATAGAAAAAAATAGAAGAAAAAAAAAGAAGATAGAAATAAAAGGGAAAGGAAAAAAAAAGAGAGAAAGAAGAGGAAGCAAAAAAGGGAAAAGAAAAGAGAGTAAAAAGCTCCGCTTAAAAAGTCGAATGTTGCGCGTTTGACGGCCGATAATAATCGAGCTCGTGCGAATGATAACGAAGAGACAGTAACAAATGCATGGATCCCAGCGTTCGAAGACTTTCGAACTCTGTGTTAGTATAGCTCATAGCCGCCAATCGGGGAAGCTCTTATCGCACTGTTTATGTCTCATCGAGTAGTAATGTAGTGTAAATGTAGTATATATATATGTATGTATGTATGTATGTATGTATGTATGTAGATGTATATATATATATAGGTATATATGTTGTATGCAGAGGGAATGCTCCAATGAAAGTCGGCGACAATGTCCGATCGATTCTTAATTGCGCTGTAAATCTATTCACCTGTCAGACCTTACCGTGCACCTTTTCCTCCTCCTTCTCTTCCTCCTCTACCTCATCGTTCACCTCCCTTTTATGTCCCTCTACGTTTAGCTTTCGATACTTCGGTGCAATAAACTCTCTCTCGCGCTTGCATCTTCTTTCCTCTCAGTGCACTCCATCCTCCCTTCTCACCGGTCACCCTTTAACCATCCTGCTAATTGCTTATATATTTATAGTCTCTTCGCTAAGAAGACTACTTCTTTTTTTTGTTACTATAACGTAATACTTACTCGTCTTTAAGTAATAGCACGCATTCTACTCTGACCCTTTTCTCTTTTCTTTTTTTTTCTTTTTATTTATTTTAAAAAATGATTTTCCTTAATCTATCATAATAAAAGTTTATAAATTTGAAATAACAGATCTTTCATTCGCATTTTCCTTTTCATTTTCTTTTTTCCTTTTTTCCTTCCTTTATTTCTTTCTTTGTTCCAGTGAAACATATGAGTATCGATTGAATCGGATAAAGTCATTGAGATTTCGGAGCACGTACGAATTTCTCAAGATATTTTCAAAGCGGAGGCTCGATTAATCCGTGCATCTTGGCTTCGTTCGAGAAACTACCCCTCTTTTCCCCCGTCTCTCTACACGAACCCCATCTCCGCCCACCTCTGCCCGCTATTACCCACCTCCCTCCGAACCCCTTCCCCCAAGAATGCGGCACATCCGCAAAGCACGTCACGTAAAGAAAAATAAGTCCTCGAAAGTGCCGACGGCAGCCCGTCCGACGACGAATCGATTACGTTACAGTTGGATGTTTCTTTAAATACGAAGTCGTGTCTCGTACAAAAGTAATACGATACTTTCTGAATCACGTCAAACTTACATATATATATATATATATATATATATATATATATATATACCTATATATAAACTTATATATTATATATTATATAAATCTATATATAAATAAATCTCTATCGCGAAAATACTATAGTTATAAAAGTTCGTCTAACTAGGTAAGGCAAGACTCGCGATTATATTTGAAAGAACTTTGACCGATGTATATACATATACATACATATATATATATATATATATACAACGATACCTTGAACGCAGATATTTAGGAAGATCCAAGCAAGGTTTTTCTTATTTTCTCGATACTTCCCACTCGATCCAGTTTTACCGAGGTTAGGAATAAAGTTTTTTAGGGATGCATCCTATTCTTTTCTCTTTTCGATTTGCTATTCTCTCGTCGTCGTCAACATCAATCGACTAGAGTTTTATATATATATATATACACACACACACACATAGTGAATCGGAGAAAACATTCGTTCGTAGGGGATCCATAAAAAGCCATATGTACTATTTCGTTATCTCGAGTTGCGAGCGATATCAGAAATCGACGCGAAATCGTACCCCGTTTCAAAGTCCATTCCTCTTTCCCCCTTATCCGCTACCACCCTTCCTTAACTCCCACCCTCCTCTCGCCTCTCATACCCGTTCGCCTTTTCTGCGCATTTCCTTTATTAAATAAGTTTCTTCGATTGGATTCCATTTAAAATTTCTGACGATCGGATGAAGAGACAGGTGATCGATAGACACAGATATTCCGTTCTCACTATACGTTTCGTTGCCACGTTACCGAATTAAACTCGATTAGACGAAGTTCTACGAAGAAACAGAGTTAAAAGAGAGAGAGACATAGAGATAGATAGATAGATAGACAGATAAATAGATAGATAAATAGATAGATAGATTAAAAAAAAGGGACGATACGCTGCTACCCGTGAGTTTCTGCTAGCACCTGCAGAAGCCTTAGCCTTTTAAAATAGACTCAATTTGCACAATAATATAATATAAGCCGGTTTGAAAACGACTCGAAAATATTTCAGGGTCAGCGCGGATAGAACGTTCCCGTCGAAACCGTTGATCGAATCCTTTCGAACTAGAGAGGAAAGATATAAGAGAAGAGGATAGGGGAGAGAAAAAGAGAGAGGTAGATAGAGAGAAAGAGAGAAAGAGAGAAAGAGAAAGAGAGAGAGAGAAAGAGAGAGAGAAAGAGAGAGGATATATCCAAGTAGATATTGGGTATTAAGATAATAGGGAAGTGAACGTTTATATGTAAGTAAGTACTTACGTATTTCGAGATTGAAGTCAATATGATGATCCATGCAAAAATAAATGTCGGTGATGGTAAACGAATGATCAGCGGGAGGGAATGAACAAAGCGAGATAGAGATACATATAAAGGAAGAGAGGAAAAAAGAAAGAAAGGAAGCAAGATAGATAGATAGATAGATAGATAGATAGATAGAGAGAGAGAGAGAGAGAGAGAGAGAGAGAGAGAGAACGCAGTGTCACGCATAATCATCGTCCTCACCTCATGCGCTTGCACGGCCTCCTTAACGCAGGCGACGATCTCGTCGGCCTTGACGATACATGCCGTCTCCGTCGGCAAGCTTACTCGAAGATAACGAGGATACGTCGTTGTAGAAGACGTAGCAATCGTAGTAGTAGCGACGGCTGCGGTTGCGGCTGCGGCAGTGGTGGTGTTAGTAGTAGTAGTAGTAGTAGTAATAATAGTAGCAGTAGCAGCAGTAGTACTAGTAGTAGTAGTGGTAGTAGTAGTAGTAGTAGTAGTAGTAGTAGTAGTAGTAGTAGTAGTAGTAATAGCCTTTGCCGTGATGCTGGCTGTTGTAACAGCCGTTGTTCTGGTCGTTTTGCTTTTTGTCATAGTCGTCATCGTCGTAGCCGACAAAGTAGTAGTGGTCGTTGTCGCCGTTGCCGTCGCCATAGCCATAGCCATCGCCATTGCTGTCGTAGTGCTCGTCGTCGTTTTCGTCGTTTTCGTCGAGGAAGAACATAATTCTTGATGAAGATCGGTAGCGAGTTCTTGGTAACAAGATTCGCCAGAACCTCGTCTACTACCGGCGATACACATCGCCCTTCGAAAAAGTGCGGCGACGACAGCGCAAAGGCCGCATTGCGTTCCGCTAGCGCTTCCTCTGCTTGAGAGGGAGCCGCCATTGCTCCGAGCCGTTTTCGTTGTCGCCGTCGTCGTCGTCGTCGTAGTTATCGTCGCCGAAGAAGAATAAGGTGGAGTAGTACGCCGGCGAGTTTTAGTCCCGCTTCCGGGATGCCGCGAACCGGAGCTGCGCGATGCGGAACGTGAACCGGAGCGGGAAGTTGCCGAGCGGGAGCCCGCCTCGCGAGTCTGGGACGCCAGTTTTGGGCCTTCTCCTACATATATATCTCTTTCTCTCTTCTTCTTCTTGTCCTTTTTCTTCTTTTCTTTTTCTTCTTATTCTTCTTTTTATTCTTCTTCTTCTTTTTCTTTCTCTTTCTCTTTTTTCCCTTAGGTACGTTCGTGAATTCACCGTGCCAACCACAACATCAATGAGAACATCCGTCTAATGTCTTTGATAACTATGATGATAACTATGCAACCCCCAAATAAAACATTCCTTTTTTTCTCTTCTCTCTCTCTCTCTCTTTCTCTCTTTTTCTTTTTTTTACATACGTTCGTATATCTCGTATATGTATCTTCTCACGCTTCCATATCGCACAGCAACGATCTCAAGAAGAGAAATCCATGCACCATCCACATGCACCATTCAATTATATCTGTGTCCGTCTTATCTCTTTATCGAACGTTAATGCTTGCCGAGCTATATATATATATATATATATATATATATATGTATGTATATATATATATATTATATTTATATATGTGTATATATATATATGTATGTATGTATATATGTATATATACGTCGATCAATACGAACGAAAGAATATAGAATATATTCTTATTCTTGCACTCGCACGGATAGTTTCTTGACGTTTAAAGATCTAACGCTTCCAGGTACCTTTGATTTTCAATAATATTTGAATGGGTTCATAAATAAGGGAAGAGAAAGAAAGAGATACTTAGATCGTAGCACATCAACGATTTATTCGCTAACCGCGTTATACACGGAATTAATAAAGTAGGCAGCGCGCGCCGGAAATGGATCGAGAGAGGAAGAGAGAGAGAGAGAAAGAGAGAGAGAGAGAAAGAGAGAAAGAGAGAGAGAGAGAAAGAGAGAAAATCGATCAGCCGATATACCGTCCAGAGAAATAAATGAAGAAGTCTTTTATTATCTTCTTCGATATTACTCTCGTCTTTAGAGCTATCGCATGTGTATATATATATATATATATATATATATATATATATATATATATATATTTATTTATTCGCACCACGCGCACATACATATATATTTATTTATGTATGTATGCATGTATGTATATGTATGTATATATATGTATATATATATATATGTATATATGTATATATATATATATGTATATATGTATATATGTATATATATATATATGTATATATGTATATATGTATGTATGTATATATATGTATATATATGTATGTGTATTTATATGCATATGTGATATGTTATATCTTCATAACTATGGATTCGAACATAACTATAGTTCGCTATTTGGTAAACAAGATACAAATAAACATATAAAGGAAAAATGGCACGCGTCAAACGTCTTGACGATTTTCCTTCGATAATGTTATTATATGTATACATTCGTCGTTTCATACGTACGTACATACATAGATCATTGCGAATACTTTTCTTACGAACGTGTTTCGATACGATGAATAAACAGGAAAACTCTTTCTCTCTTTTTTCCTTTCTTTCTTTCTTTCTTTTTTATTCTCCACGATAAGATAGATAAAGAATGAAATGCAACGCAAAAATTCTTCTGGGTTAGTCGCTAAGGTAAAGAGGAATATTAAAAGAGAAAGAAAACAAAAAAAAAAAATAGACAAATAAATAACTAAATAAAATGAAAAAAAAAGAATAAATAAATAAAAAAGAAATTAGAAGAAAAAGAGTCGTAGTTTTTCTTTCCTTCGACCTCGTTTCTACGTAGAATTTTTATTCTCGAGTATAGCGGAGATGGAGAATGAGAAGAGTTGGAGTAAGAAATAATTAGAAAATTGTCGAAAGTATTTCTCGACGTTTCAACGTTTGTAACTCTTTCGAGGCAAAAAAAGGAGATTGGAGAGAAGGGTGAGAGAGAGAGAGAGAGAGAGAGAGAGAGAGAGAGAGAGAGAGAGAAAAGAAAAAAAGTTATAAATCGTAACAAAATTATAGAAAAATATTATTTGAAAATGGCTTCTACAAGGATTATTTCAAAGTTTAAACGTTCGACGCGTTATTTTATTTAAAATCAAAATTTAGATAATCGATTGTTTTCATATTTACGGAGGATCACTCCGTTCTTTCGTCATTAAACCGTCGATAAATAAATAGATTTACAGAAAATTATATTGTCATCGGTCGACGAAAGAAGAAATACAAGTTTCGTGACTATACATGCATACGTACATACATACATACACACACACATATATATATATATATGCATATATTTATGTATGTATATAATTTATATATATATATAAATATAAATATATATATAGACACACACGGTAGTTTCGTACGAATGTATTTATGACAAACGATGCACAGAGTTTATCGAATCGATACCATTTTCCAATCTTCATTATCAGTAATATATTGTTTCGCGTGTATACTATGTAAGATATATATATGTGTGTGTGTGTGTGTGTAGAGAGAGAGAGAGAGAGAGAGAAAAAAAAAAGGAAAAGAAAAAGAAAAAAATTATAACAAAAAAATGAAAAACAACGACGACACGAAGAAACATCGTAATAATGTCGTAAGTCTCTCTCTCTCTCTCTCTCTCTCTCTCTCTCTCTCTCCTTTGTTTGTTTTCTTTTTTCTTTCTTTTTTTTTTTCGAAAATATATCATCGATAACAACGCGAGTGACTTTGCGCCAGTTAAGATTTACTACGATAGTTAACTGAGAACTTTATAAATACAAGACGTTACTATTTATCGAAGCTTATTCAATATATAATATGAACGTAGGTAAATATATATATATTAGATAATGTTACTTAATGACATTCGTGGACTTTCTCTCTCTCTCTCTCTCTCTCTCTCTCTCTCTCTCTCTCTCTCTTTCCCTCTCGAATATATTATTACAATTACCAATCATCCGGCACTAATTTTTTCCCTTCGAGTCAGTTCAAACTAAACGTTATAAGAAAATATAATAATGTAATGTTTAAACATATATATATATATATATATATATATATATATATATGTAAATAGATAAGGCATTCGTTAAATATTCGTCTTGAATATATAATTTCAAAGGGTTAAAGTGAGGATCGAAATTCCTGGGCATATTAAGTATGTTGCGCACGTGTTAGGTCTCCGACGTATATAGAAAGAAGATCGACATAATTTAAAAAGGGAAGTTTACATTTACGCAACGTCATTACGATGCTCAAACGGATTAGAAAATAAAAGAAAGTTAGTTAAGTCTAGTATCGGAATATCCTAGTTATTTTAGTCAACAAAAGGCGAATCTAATTGGTATCGTATATTTAATAATTCAATGACGTTACGCGTAACACTTTGTAGAGAGTTTCTCGTATCGAAAGAAAAAAAAAAAATAAGCAAGAGTTGATAGGATCGTAGGACAGCGAAATCCGGCTACATTTGTTATATGTTGCCATTAATTCCGAAGAAATGAAAAAATTATCAATATCCGTGCTGGAGTCGTGCTCGGTTACTCGTAAAACGCCGAGCAAAGAATTCGCGAAGGAACTCGCGTACGAATAATACTGACGCAGTTAAAGAGCGATTATGTTTATATTACTCGACGGCTATCTAAGTATCGAGACGCGTGAGTATTTGAAAAATAGGAAAAAAAAAAAAAGAAAAAAAAGCAGTCTAACCATCTCCGAACATAGCTGCAACGAGCTAGGCAAGCGATTAAGGAAACGAAGAAGTGAAAGGAGGACCGTAATCTGCGTGCACTGGTTCGATAAATCGTGGTTAGAGATGCGCGTACGATCGACGACCTCTCTCTAGCTCAAGCCAGTAGAGTACTGAAAAAGGAAGCGCGAGGGTGTACCTTCTCCGTTCGGAGGAGAGCCTGCCACTCGTGGCGCTGAGACGAGTGATATCCTCTACGTGAGAAGGACGACGACGACGACGACGACGACGACGACAACGACGATGACAAGGATAAAGATGACGATGACGGCGGCGGCGACGACGACGACAACAACGACGACGACGACGGCGACGATGACGATGATAACAACGATGGGGTAACGCCCGCGCAGAGTTGAGCGCACAGTACGCGTTCGGATCGTCTCCAAGGCGAGCCTAGAAGCTCGACGAGCTCCTCCATCCTTGGCTTTCTGCCTTTCTCGACGATATCGACGAGGGGCCTATCGGGCCCCCTCGCGACGTCACCGTTGCCGTCGTCGTCGCCAGGGACGACGCCGGGGACGTTAGAAACGAAAGGAACGCTGCCACGACGACGACGCCTTCTTGCGTTGGTCCCGATCGCGCACACGCTTCCCTCTCGACGACGACGACAACAACGACGATGACGATGATTGACAAAGAAAAAAAAAAAAAATGGAAAAGAAAAAATATATGACAGCGTCGTCAAAAACGAACGAACGCACCGCGTAAATGAGGGACGGAAAACCGAGCGTGCGTGCGACGGACGTTTGGAAAAAGGAAGGAAACAAAAGTGAATAAAGAGAATGTATTTCTCTGTGTGTATGTGTGTGTGTATTTGTGTTTGTATGACAAAAAGAGAGAGAGAGTAGAGAGAGAGAGAGAGAATGAAAAATAAGAAATCGGTTCGGTAGCGCAACGCCACCCCCGTCGACGACAATGCACGTCGGCCGGCCGGCCGCTATGCACACACTGAGCCCGTACCAAAGCGTCCAGCCGCCGAGACTCGGTCGACGCTCGCCGTCGGTTACGCTCGGCCACTTCCGCCGTTCAACTTCGGTCGACTTCGGACGCTCGACCACGCTTCCCGGTTGTACTCCCTCGCCCCCCACCACGTTACTCTCGCTCGCTTCTTACACGATACATCCGCAACAGCACGCACGGAACTTTTCAATACGCGACAGACTCTCGTCGCGAAAGTGTTTGTTCTGGGGTTGTGACCTCTACGATACTCTTTCTCTCTTTCTCTCTCTTTCTCTCTCTTTCTCTCTTTCTCTCTCTCTCTCTCTCTCTCTCTCTCTCTCTCTCTCTCTCTCTCTCTCTCTCTCTCTCTCTCTCTCTCTTCAAGCATGTCACACCTTTCCCTTCACGTTTCCCCTATGCGGGAATCTAACGTACGGGAATCAACAAAAAAATAAGATTGATAAGAGGGATGTGGGAAGTAAGAAAATAGAAAATGGAGAGAGGATCGATGCATATTCCTTTCCGTATTATATACATGTACTTGACCACGATGATGTACAAAGTTGTATACATACACATATACACGGTATTTACGTATGTACGCACAACGACAACGACAACGACGACGATCTAACGGGTTATCCATATATATGTTACACGATACTGCTTGTCTTGTGAATTAAATGCCACTATCTATGGAAATTCAAATATACCTTCGATCCATCTTGGCGTTGGATGTTGCAAAAAATTATTTCAACTCTATCGAGAGATATGAAAGAATGAATGTACAAAAAAAAAAAAAAAAAAAAAAAGAAGAAAAAAAAAAAAAGAGAACGAAACGATCCGTCTTTACATTAGCGCACCGATATCATCTTTCTCTCTGCGAAAGAAATGTTCCTTTATTATGTATCCGAACGGTTGATTCGAGAACTGGGGATACATATGCAACGAGCTCATGGAATCGCTGTAAAAAAAAATGCCACGATAAATGATATCACTTTTCAGGGAATCGTTGATTGTCCGTGATTACTTTTTCATCTCTTTTACATATTCACTCGTACTTATTGTTAAGAAATGTTACATTCTTTTTATCGAAAGGAAAAAGGTTTACGAGAAATTTATACGAGATGCAAAACTGCATAAATCTCATTCATTTTCTCGCATTATCCAAAGAAGAAGAAGAAGAAAAAGAAGAAGAAGAAGAAGGAAGAAAAAGAAAAAAAGAAGGAAAGAAATGTAAGAGAGAAAAAAAAGAAGTACAATAGTAATATAATTCTCGTATAAGATTAATGGCAAAATATTATTGGAAATAATATAATCCGAAGAAATATATCTTGACTTAAATTGCTTCTAGTTATTAATAGAGGCGGGGCGGTAAGGTAGGAGAAGACAAGTTACTTACTGCGTTCCGTAATCAAAAACACTGAAAGGTAATGAGAAGAATAATTCATTGTGTGAGAGAATACGTCGGAGGGTGAGAGTTGGTGGGTGGAGAAGTAGAAAAAAGATATAAGAGATGACGGAAGAAGAACGGAGAAGTGTAGTAAGTAACGTGTCCATTTGAGAAACATTGCAGTCTCTTTTTTGCTCTCTTCTCTCTTCTCTCTATCTCTCTCTTTCTTTTTCTGCTTGGAGCTAAAACAAGGCAACTGTTTTTCGGGCATCGACCTCGCAATTGCAGGCATCCCTCCGTTGTCAGTAGCTCTTTCCAGTCATGGTTGCTATCTAACGATTCCGTCTACTTCCACCCTCCTTTTATCTATCATTCTCGTCGTCCAAACTCCCATGATTTTCTTCTTTTGTTCCATCTCATCCATCTTCTCCCTTTTGCTCTCACTCTTTTATCTCTCTCTCTCTCTCTTTCTCTCTGTTTCTTCTTCTTCTTTTTTTGTTTTATTACACGTGAAAGGGATAGAGAAACGCATTTATACTGAAAATCCAATTCGTTTCTCAAAGATCGAGGAGATATAGTTTGACTTGACGATAATCGAGAGGAAGTTTATCTGACAAAAAGGCTAACTATATGTCTATCACTAACGGTTAGAATACGGTCAAGGGGGATAGATATATTTTATGGACGAACAAAAGTCGAAATGAAAGAAGAAGAAGAAGGAGGAAGAGGAGGAGAAGGAGGAGGAGAAAAGTGGAGGTGGAGAAGAAAAAGAAGAGGAAGAATAGGACGATTATTCCCCTATATAAGAGAACAAATGAGTCACTTAAATATTTTCGATGTTCGTAATAACAGAATATTTAAAGTATTGTTAAGAGGGATAATAGAGTATATAGAGATAGGTATTATTAATATAAATACATATATATATATTTTTTTTTTTCGATGTTCGTAATAACGGAATATTTAAAAGTATTGTTAAGAGAGATAATAGAGTATATAGAGATAGGTATTATTAATATAAATACATATATATATATATAGCCATAGGGGAGGTAGGTTGCCTCCTTCATCGAGGATGGATCGTAGCAAGTAAATGGGTGGGCTAGGGAGAACTCCGGTTGCGAGAGAATGCGCGCAGGAAGGGAGAGTGGGTTTTACTCCCCGACTGTGGGACTGGGAATTGCGCTGGCGCACCAGGACTCCATTGGCTTTCGGGCTCTCCTGGAAGCCCGGGATTCATCGAGCCCAATGCGAAAGACCCCTACCGTTAAATACGATCTAAACCTATGAATCTAGTAAAACACCTGACCTGAGATCTTAACTTCATAGATAAAAACTTCGTGGTTGTCGTCATTGTCGTCGTCATTGTTGTCTTTGTTGTTGTCATCGTCGTCATCGTCGTTGTTGTCTTTGTTGTTGTCATCATCGTTGTCGTCATCGTCGTTTGTCTATCGTTCAATCTTCCTTTATCTCTCCCCTTGTTATTTTTCACATTAACGGTTTAACGATTAACGAGACGCAACCCAGGAAACGAATAGGCGTAACTCCACGTCACATAGGAGACAAATTCTTCCGACCGGAAGTCTAACGTAAGCAAACAAGCAAGCAAGCAAGCAAGGAAGCGTAACATATATATACATTATAATGCATCAGAGAGAAATTTCGCGACAAACAAACGTTTTCTCTATCTCGACGAGTAAGAGCTTGTATGAAAGATAATAGGACGGGCTTTTGGAAGGGCGGCCAGGCGAACAGGAAAGGTGAACGACGAAGGGAAGGGTCTAGGGAAGGGAGGATGTAACACGGTATTAGCTGTGCAAAATTTCCGAAGCTTACATGAGACGATGCGTTAATTGGTGTGGTACTAATTAGGTAAAGAAGACTTATCGACGCTTATTAGAGATAGCTATCGCTACGATACTCAAAAGAGAAAGAGAGAGAAAGAGAAGAGGGAATGGGAAGAGAGATAGAGATAGATAGAGATAGATCGTCGAGTACGAACTTGTCTTCCTCTTTTGGTTTATGCGAAGCGTAATTTTCAAACGACCGTGCCTCAGAGCCCATATTGATTCTAGAGCTTGGTATTATACACAAACGTGGAACTTGTACATCGAGGGGCTGAAGCGAGAAAGAGTGGCGAGGACGGGACAGGGAAGAGGATGGAGGAAAGGGAGAGACCGAACGAGGCTCGATCGAACACGCTTCTCTCCCTTTCCCCCTCGCTCTTTTCCATCCCACGATACTCCCTATAGTGACTCTCTCTCTCTCTCTCTTTCTCTTTCTCTCTCTCTCCAACACTTCCTCTCCGTGTGGTCCCAACCTCTTCGACCACTTGAGCGTTTCCTCTACGTCGTTGCTTTTCTCTCTCTCTTTTTCTTTCTATCTATCTCTATATCTATCTATCTATCTATCTCTCTCTATCTTTATCTCTCATCTTCTTTTTTCCTCAGCCTCATTAACCTTTCTCTCGATTCGCGAGTAACACTTGGAAATAGGCCACGCTTGCAAATCGTTCCATAAGGAGATACTTTCTAAACGACGACGACGACGACGACGACGATGACGACGATGAAAGAAGACAACTACGTCAACGATGAAATACTTCTGTCGATATTAAGAATACCAACTATAGATACTCGCATCGTTCTCGATTTTGAGTCATATATATATATATATATATATGTTCTAAATTATCTTTTTTTTACCTTAACATAAAGAAAAAAGAATACGATAGTAAAAAGTAAATGGCTCGTACGTACGTACATACATACAACATACATACATACGTAGGTAGATAGGTAGTTTGCTATCTATATAACACATATAAGTAATTATGTAGACATGTTGTTTACAGGAAATGAGCTACTATTAGATCTATTATAAATAACATAAGAAAAAGAAATGTGTACAATAAAATGCGATCTTTTCTTTACGACGATTTGACCACGATGTGATGGTAACATCGAGTAGTAACAGGTAATAAAGTTAAGTAATATTTACTAACAGGTAAGGTAGGGCCGTGCTCGTAGCAGGTCCTCGGGGAATGCAATGGTTTTTTCTGAATCGTATCGAGACAGAGCAGCCCACGAAGCGCATAAAATGCGTACATTCAAAAAAAAAAAAAAAAAAAGAAAAAAGAAAAAAAAAAGAAAGAAAGAGAGAGGGAGAGAGAGAGAGTTGAGTAAATTATTCATTCGAAAGATATGAAAGTTCGAAACTATTTTCTCTCCCTCTATCAAAAAAGAAGAAAGAAAAATAAAAGATAAATAAGTAAATAAATAAAAAATAAATAAAAGGAATAAAAAATCTATTCGAGTAACGACGACGTCAACTGATGATCCTTATACGACATTATTATTATTATCATCTATCTATTATTTAAAAAAAAATTTTTTTTTCTTCGTTTTCTTCTCCTTACTATTATTATTATTATTATTATTATTATTATTATTATTATTATTATTATTATTATTATTATTATTATTATAAAATATGGCTTTGGCTTTGGCTTTGGACTAATTAAACGGATGGATTTACATTGAACGGCTCGTCTTTATCGGCGATTTCCCCTTCGATCAATCCAGACTCTCGGCGTCATTGCACAAAGATAGATTCGCAACTACCCCATAATGTACGTCACCGAGTTTATGAGGCTTGAAAAGGCCATTCGGCTGCACCTTTGGCGGTCGAGCTAAAGGACGTGATTATACGAGTCGCTGAAAAGAAAGCTCTCGCTCCTTTCCGCGTATAGCTCGAAATCGATGATACGAGTCGTCGACTTTATCCCCTGCGGAGAGAGAGAAAGAAAGAGGGAGAAAGAGGTAGCGGGGGAGGGCTTCGCAAAGAGTTCGACGATGTATAGAAACCCATTAACGCACAAAATGGTATTACCAAGTAAACACGATTCTTTCTCGCAGCTTTCCCGTTGCGTCGATTTTTGTTTCTTTACTTCTTTTTTTTCTTTCTCCTTTTCTTCTTTTTTTTTACCTCTCTCCTCTTTATTTTTTGACGTTTCCATAGAGATCATTCTTAAAGTTTACGTGACGTTTCACTTCATATATCTATCTTCGTATATATTTCGTGACGTTTCTCTTCATATATGTATCTTCGTGTGTGTGTGTGTGTGTGTGTGTGTGTGTGTGTGTCTGTCTGTGTGTGTGTATAAAAGTGTCTGACAGACATACAGAGAAGAACAAAATTTTTCTAGATCGGCTCAAAGTTTCTAGATGATCTTAAGAAGCAATTTTTCTCTTAGAAACTTTTTAGACGAATTTTTTTCTTTTCCTTTTTCTGTTCTTTTTTTTTTTCTTTCCTTTTCTCTTTCTTTTCTTCTTTTTTTCTTTATCAGATAGTAAAACTATGTATAGATAGGTCTAAGAACTTTTGATCCACTCTCTTCGGCGTAATAGTTTTGTGAATGTACGAAAAGCAGACAATTTTAATGCTTAAATGTTTCTTATTTTCTTTCTTTTCTCTCTTTTTTGTTTTTTTTTTTTCGTAAATTTTAATGATTCATTCCAATTTGATGTAACTTTTAGAAGAAATTCGCATAAAGTTTCCTGATACGCACAGAATAATCTATCAAATCGTTTAACAAGCGAGCGCGTCGAAACATAAGAGAGTAGCAAAACCTTTACCTTCCCTCTTAACTGTGTGCATGATGTCACGTTAGGGAAAAGTTTTAGATAGAAGTTTACGTTCGAAGTTTAGTTTGTGCGTTCACGTTTACTTCTACTCGAGAAGGGTAAGAACAACTTTTGCATTCTAATGGATTTTCGGTAATTACGTTCCCACGCGAGATACATATACGTAGATATTCGCGGTTTGGTAACTACGAAATATTAAAAAGTTATTTTTACTTGTAATGTATACCTAATATTTTTAATGGAAATCGCGAGTCGTTTTTTTCTTTTTATTTTTTCTCCTCCTTTTTTTTTTTAAACCTCGATTATTACATCTGGATTGGCCAAAAATATTTTTGTTCTTTTCTTTTTTCTTTCTTTCTTTTTAATATCAATTCTTAAATCAATTTTAATTTAATTCAAGAATTAAATCATTTCTACGTTTATTTATTCAATAAATTTTATATTTAATTAATAAATGATACATATTTTGTAATATAAATGATCCCAGAATATTTTGATCAGTGTAAATAATTAAATGTCAGGGTTGCGTCAGGGTTGCGGCGTCATTTATATTAAAAGAACTGATATCTATAATTTATTGTAAATACTGATCATATTTATTTAAAATATTGATCCGAATTAATTTGGCAAACGAATTAAATTTCGAAATTAGATTAGACGAGTTTTCGTTCGTTCACGGGGATTTCATGAAGTTAATTAAAAAAAATTAGAAGAAAAGTTTTGCATAATCGACGAAAAAGAAAGAGTAGAGAGAGAGACAGAGAGAGAGAGAGAGAGAGAGAGAGAGAGAGAGAGAGAGAGAGAGAGAGAGAGAGAGAGAGATGGAGAGACAGAGTATGAATATATTATTTATGAAAAACGAGGAGCCGTAAAGAAAGACACCTCGTTAAGACGTCGAGACACTTTTAAAATCGGATAGATTCTTCTAGTTACCTCTTTCTACCATCCTTCTACAATGTACCATCAGTGGTGCCATCTTGAAAGCACTTTAAACCAATTTATTAGCTTCGTTTTTAATCGTTCCCCTTTCTCTGGATGGACTTCTCGGACCCATCGGTACAAGAAGGTCGACTCCCTTAAGAGCTCTTCAGGGAAAAATTAAAATGAAGTCCTTTACATCGTGAGAATATTTTCCCTATAAACTTCTCTATTATCTTTCTCTCTCTCTCTCTCTCTCTCTCTCTCTCTTTTCTTTACATTCACGTATTATTTCAAAAATTATACATCGTTTCGAAGAGTACAGAAAAAAAAAAATATATATATATATATAAAAGAAAAAAGGAAGAAGAAAAATATAAAAAATGGACTTTTCAATTCCTCTTAAATAATTTAAGTTGATCCTTTAACTATTTATAATTTAATTCCACTGTTAAAAGGATCTATCAGCTATTGATGAATTTTATTTTTTTTTTTTTTTTTTTAGAAAAACACGTACTTATCGAAAAACGAAATATTGAGGTTAAATGATAGAGGTTGAATCGATGTTGGTCTTGATCAAAGTACCGCTTACTTACGTCGAATTTCTTTGAACGTATTGTTACAACTAAACGAGACAAATGAACCGAACCTCCGTTAACGAAGCTCTCAACGTGCTAAAGGTTTTCCCTCGCTCTCTCTCTCTCTCTCTCTTTCTCTCTCTTTCTCTCTCTTTCTCTTTCTCTTCTCCCTTTCTCTTTCTCTCTTCGAAATTTCACGACTAGAATTCCAACGACGAATTATAAAGCAATCCGTTAGGTTAACCGTTTCTCCTCGGCCAGTCAAACAAGCAATTTCGAACAGAGGAAACTAATTCGACACGACCGCAAATACTATTAATTGACGTCAAATTGCTACGTTTAATCGACTACCAAACTTGATTTTCAATGTTTCCTACTACTGCAATCCCTCTTTCAATTGAACGTAACTAGTACAATATTTGTTTTTTTTTTTTTTACATTACGTATTATAATTAATCGATAAGAAATCTTTCATTTCTCTCCCCAACCCCTTTAATATCATCGATATTAATTATTACATTGAACAATTAAGCTAGATCGAGATTTTCCCGTAAGTCGTGATTGAATAACGATTTTTACGTTTTATACCATTTCTAACGAAGAAAAATGACCAACCGCTTTCTATCTAGTTCTGACATTACTCTGACCCAGTTATAACTTGGATTAATACGAAAGTCAATTAATCACGAAAGCTTTGATTGGCGACATGAAAAAAAAATTTTTCCTTTTTCTTCTTTTTCTTTTTGTTCGATGATTGACTCGAAGGATAAACGAATGTAATTAACTTTTCAAATAGTTTATTAAAAGTACGATGATAAAAATATCTAAGCGATTCATCTCTCGTCAAATTTTATATCAATAATATTATTTATATAAAAAAAAAAAAAAATAAATAAATAAATAAATAAAAAATAAATAAAAAAAGGAAAGAGAAAATATCGAAAATTTACGATCACATTAATTTTACATCAATAATATCGTTGCATGAAATATGAAAATTTCTTTTCCCTTATAATTGACTCGTGGGATCAACGAATGTGATTAACTTTTCATATGATTTATAAAAAAATCTGATAATAAAAATATCCCAGCGTTCCCTCTCTCTCGCTCTCTCTCTCTCTCCCTCTCTCTCTCATCTCTTTAAATTATACATCAATAATATTATTGGGAAAAATATATTGAAACTTTGCGATAACATAATTTTTAAAAGATCAATCACGATTTACAAATGTCACGAAGTTTATGCATGTGATAAGACAAATCATTTTGATACGATAAAACGTAGATAAACGATTTAAGAAAGATGCAGTAACAAATCAGTATAAATAAATAATACAATTTCCGTGACAGCGTGATAGGAATTGGTAAAAAAATGCATATCGATTGCAAGAACCCGTATTTCTCTATGCGCATACGTATGCGCGTATATTACACAATTATGCAAAGTGGATAGCAGCACACGAATTTCCATAATTGTAAATCAGATCTATTTATATATCGATAATATTAAACAAAAATAAAAAAGAAAAAAGAAAAAACAAACATTGTTACGATCGAGTTAAACGATTCGATTTCTTTTCTTAAGCATAGAATTTACTCTACGACAGATCGATAAAATCAATTATTATGCGAATAAAACGAACGAAACTTTTAATAATTTCGTACGCGTCTATATCTAGACGATATATTTTCAAGAAAAATTAATTGTGAGATACATGAAACAACAAAGATCTTGAATAATTATTAAAACTCTTTTTAAACAGAGAACGAACTATCTCGAAAAATATATATATATATATTATACGAGAGAGAGAGAGAGAGAGAGGGAAAGGAAGAGCTGTAATACATGAAAATAATATTCATAGTTGGGTCGATGATAACCACTAGTCGCAACAAGTGTTAACAGACATTTGTTCCTAACCATAGTCGAACTTAGAAAGAAAGAAAAAAAAAAAGAATTGCTTTATAGGTAGGATCACGAGAACGTGCTAGTATTATTTATCGCTTTTGTCGGATTTCGTTTGATATAGAGTAGAAAGAGGATAGAGGGTAGAGGTGTACATAGTAGAAGGAGATCGAGGGAAGAGATGAGTTAAAGTTATAGGAGGAAGGGTGCAAAAGTATAATACGCTTGCGACGTCGCTTTCGACGAAAAGAGAGAGAGAGAGTTTGGTAAAAGGGTAGAAAGGTGGGGCCGAGGGGAAATCGGGTACGAGGAAGAAAAGAGGGAAAGATAAAGAGACGAAGGGGGGAATTATTCGTCGTGCGTTCTCGTGCGTACTCGTGCTGCCGACTCACCGGGTAGGGAGAAAGCTCGTCGTGCAGGATCACCCAACGGCGAGCGTCGCGACGACTCCCAAAAGACAAGCACGCGGAGTATGGTATCATGGTGTGTGCGTTGTCGACCGGTAGGGGGAGGAAAGTGTGGTGGAAGGAGGGAGCTGCCAGCGAGCGTCCTCCTCTTCGCTTTCCTCCTATTAACGTCCTCGTCTCCTCCGCGTCTTCTTCGCGTCACCCCGGTTGCGAGGTGACGGTTGTTTTTACGGCTGCGCGGGTGCGCGGGCGCGCGCGCGCGCGCGGCTCTACCCTCCGTTGCGCCTCCACTGGCCTCCTTGCGCGACGAAGCGGGACGAACGCCGCCGATGAACACACAACCGAGCGCGCGAGAGAGCACACGACCCCGATCGTACTCGGATCGTAACGTATCAGTACGTAGAGGGGGTAAAGAGCTTCTACGATTGGCTCTACGATACAGCGCCGCCGTCGACTTAAATGCCCGACCTCTGACGGTCGTTGCGTGAAACGAGAAGCGAGACATAGAATCAGCAGCCCTGACGCTTCGCGCCTGCTTACTTTTATGAAAATCAATGTGCATGTATGCGTGTATGAGAGAGATAGATAGATAGATAAATAGATAGATAGATAGATAGATAGATAGATAGATAGATAGATAGATAGATAGATAGATAGATAGATAGAGAGGAAGAGAAAGAGAGAGGGCGAGGAAAAAAATGTAGAATAATAATCGTACTTTTATTCTTTAATTATAAATTCTATCCATTTCTCTCTCTCTCTCTCTCTCTCTCTTTTTAGATATATTATTATAAATAAAATAACGAAGAATGTACGCTTCTCTAGATTTCTTTGTCCTTTCATCTTTATCTTTTATATCGATTAAATTCGTTTTAAGGTTCGATGTACTCCACGTAGATATGGTATGTATGTATTTCGACAAGCATAATATTACAATGAAATTCATTGAATCCCGTTAGATTTAGAAACTTTAATGATGATTATGTACGAGACGAGAATATCGGTAATCGATATATATATATATAATAAATTCGTACTAGATTTTCCATTAATTCGAAATACGAATATAATTCTCGTATTGAGATATACGTGGGACCGTCAAAATGATGACATAACTCGGCTCGATGGAATAAACGAGAGATTGAGTTTGAGATTTTTGAAAAGGGAAACAAAAACAAAATACAAAAAAGAGAGAAAAAAACTCAAAAAAAAAAAATAGAAAGAAAAAAATTATAAAAAGAGAAAAAGAAAGAGAAAGAGAGAGAGAGAGAGAAAAAAAGAGAGAGAGAAAAAGAGAGAGAGGGAGAGCTCGTCATTTAATTTTAGCACGATCCCTTGCAACCAGCCAATGGTTGCTCGCAGGGGCATGTCTCCTCACCACGGCCAGGGAGTCGGTTGCAGTATCGATCCGAACTTTACGCACCTGAAGCGCACCTTCTATACATTACTCTTTGCAAAAGAATACTCGCATCGCGTTTTTACATATCTAAATCTACTATCTTCTTCTTTTTTTTCTTTTTCTTCTTTTTCTTCTTATTCTTCTTCTTCTTTTTCTTCTTCTTCTTTTTCTTCTTCTTCTTCTTCTTCTTCTTCTTCTTCTTCTTCTTCTTATACTACTTTAACTTCTAAACTTATCGCGTATACATCGAATATACGCTTTTTACATGTGATTCATTTTTGTGAACAAGAAAAAGAAAAGAAAAGAAACAAATGTGAATTTTGAAACGTGAAATGCATCAACCAGATCATCTTTCGTATTTTTGCCTAATCAATCGCGATAATTCAATGAATTTATCTGAATACTTAAGTCGGGTTCATTTTTTTTTTTCTTTTTTTTTTTTTTTTCTTTTTTTTTCCCCCTTAATGTTCATTCCAAATACGTAAGTGCATTCGTATTTTTTCTTACGATATTTATTATAGGAATAATAGAATCGACGTAAAACGATCTATGAATCAAGCCATATATTTGTTGTTTGTCTTTCTCTATAGTCGAAGAGATCTAATGATAAATAAATAACTAATCGTGCTAATGTTAAACCTAATTGTTTTCATTCGATAATTGTTACACAATGTCTCTCTCTCCCTCTCTCTCTCTTGCTCTCGTCGATCTATACACATGTATAGATAGTATGGAGAGAACGAATAATATTGTTAAAACAATAATTGATACACCTCTATATCGATCGTATTTGCTCGTAAATCGAGTTCAACGAGACTATGACCTACGTGATTTCTTTCTCTTCGATGAAACGTTCACAAAGGTTTTTTCTCAAGGTGGTATTGAGAAAAAATATATATATAATAATAATAATATTAATAAAAAAAAAAAAAAAATGGGGGAAAAAAAAGAAGAAAAAAGAAAAAGGGTAAAAAGGTCAACTGCGATATGCATTTGACCAGAAGAAAAGTGTGTGTTTGTGTGTGCATGCACTTAGGTACTATAGATATACTTTAAAGCTTTACTTAAAGAAAGAAAGAAAAAAAAAAGAAAGAAAAAAACGAGAAGATACACTTTGTATAATATGTATAATGACGTGAGATTGTAGTGGTTAGCCAAATAAAAATTCGTCGTGCGATTACGGTATAATCGGTTTTCTATAACAAATTTATCGATAAATAAATAAACACGATAAGAGTGTTATGTAACGTAATAACTCACCCCTAAGGAAGGCCAGCCGATATCCAGAGGAACTATGGCACCCTCGCTCGAGGGTGATAGGACTTCCGGTGAATGTACGATGATCGACGACCAAAATTCAGGATATAGTTTCATCGTCGACAAAAATAAAGTATTATCGAAGGAAATTTCTTCTTTTTAATTGCATAGACAATTTTTAATTATCTATTTAATCCGATATCGAATCGATTCGATACAATAAAATGGACGAAATAATTCCCATTGAATCGACATGACAAGATCGACGAAAATAAATTCAAACGATCTGAAAAAGAAAAAGAAAAGAAAAGAAAAGACGATAAATAAATTTCAATTTGGATCTGTTTTATGTAAATAAAAATAATTTTGTATTATTACATGGTTATTTTCTTTTTTGGAATGAATTTTAAATGACATGTTAAATTTAATGTTAACGACGTTGTAATGATCCCGGTTACAGTCAGTATTCAGTTTGAAATAAAATCTAACAGTAAGTGCACTTAAAAATCTTCCTCAGTGCAAATACGGTAAAAGTAACAAACCCGATAAGGGATATCTGATTCCAGTGACTGCACTAGCATCTGCCATCGCATAATGGTATTTTACTAATATATCCTGTCAAATAAAAATAACAATCCGTTTGACGTATTCGAGTTAAATGACGTATCACGTTTATCTCAATTTTTCCAAATTCTTTCTTTATTTCTTTTTTGTCTTTTTCCTTTTCTCTTTTTCCGTCATTTATAAGTCAAGGAAAGACAATTTTGGAAATGCGATCGATCAGAATATACAGTTGCATTACATATACATTCATATATATATATATATATATATATATATATATATATATACATATATACATGTAAAATGTACTATTTGTGTACAACAAAATATATAAAAGTAATACTATGTTACATATATCTAAAATTATTTTTAAATTATATTATATGTGTATATATATATATATATATATATATATATATATATATGTATAATGGATATTAAAAATATAATAAAAATTTTCTTCTTACCAAAAATACAAGTCGATTCAAAAATATTTGATATATGAATAAGTCGAAGGAACTGATTCGACGTATGTATATTTGAATATTTAATTAAAATGTTAATATTCACGAAAGATTTTCTTTTCACTTTTCTATCTTTCAACATTTAAGCTATAAATTAATTCGTTCGTTCGTTTCTTCTGGTTTTTTTTTTTTTTTTTTTTTTTTTTTACTATCATAGAAAACACGAGAAAAATTCCAAGTTCATGAAAATGTTATAGCACTAAAATATCAAAATGTCGTGAAGAGAAAACAAACTATCTCGAAGATCGTACACCCTCGAAAATCACCTTAGCCTCTATTTGTATCCGTAAATCATCATCAACACTAACCACTTTAGAATATTAATGTAATAATTCTTCATAAAACGATGATATTTAACGATCTACTTGATCAACGAATTCATTATTTTCCATTATTTATCCATATATCGTATTGTTAATTAACCTTATCTAAAAACTTTTTCATTGTATTTTGACAAATTATCTTTTATTTTTTTACTTCTTATTTTTACTCCCTCACACACTCTCTCTCTCTCTCTCTCTTTCACTTTTTCTGATCTTTTTCTCTTTAATATTAAGGCTGTTTATCATTCCTAATTTTATAACAACAATGAGAACAAATGTAATTCTTGATCAATTTTAATGAACAAGATTTCAATTTAAAGACGAAGATTTAATTTCTGTCTAAGATTTTTTCGAATTTAAAAAAAAGGAAAAAATATTTCCGTGATAAAAACTATTCTCGAGAAGGCATTATTTTTTAACAGAATTCTTTTTCGAAGAAAAATTAAAACTTCTTCAAACGTTCGAAAAAGCAGAATCATGGATTATACTTTCGACTTGAAAATGGGACTCATACATCGAAATCGATCAATAATTATACCTGTTCTCATTGTTGGCGTAAACCGTTATAAAGTCAAGAATGATGAACAGCCTTAATATAAGAAATTTAGTATCGAAAGATAACGCGGATCTTATTTTTTCTTTAAAGAAAAAAAAGATACAGATGGCGCCATCTGGTCGAAAAAAAATTAACCCTTTTCAATGTTCCATTCTGTAAATGCACAACGATGACGTATATACGTTTTAATTATTAACACGATAAATAGACGTATTATTTATAGGTTCTATCACTTTTTTTCCTTAATTATAAGTAAATATAATATTTATTATATATATGTATATATATATATATATATACATATACAAATATAATATTATTATAACGAGTAAAAAGCAAACATAACTGAATCGCGCGAAGTTAGAATAAATTGGGATTAATTCAAGTTCAAATAAACGTTGATATATGGATACTACGTGCGTTAACATAATCATTAATATTTCCCATTGAAAATAACATATATAATTCTTTGTTAATGTTCCTTTCGTCCAAGGGTTATTTTAATTTTCATTTATAAAAAATATGTTAATATTTAATTTGAAAATGGCATTAAAAACAAATATTTGATTTATCCGATTACGTCGGGGATAATAAATATTAAACAGTTTGGAAGATAATGGCGTTTCCCGACAATTATCCTTTTTTTCTTTTCTTTTTTTGTTTTTTCTTTTTTCTCCTTTTCTTTTATTGTTTTTTACTATTTATTTCATTACAATCGAGAAGAAATATTTCACAATTTCCTTTAAGATATAATAATAAAAAGAAAGAGATAATTTTCTTTAACAATAACGTTTATTTCTTTTTTTTTTGTATTTATTATTAATAAAAGCTTTATGTATAAAACGCATCTGTACATTCGTAATATCATTAAAGATCGTATTCAGTCTCTCCACAAACCAATTACGAACGGGCCTATATTATTTTATCATTATAGAATTATGTTATTCGACCATATATGCGTATCAGAAAGTGATATATATATATATATATATATATATATATATATATATACACATATATATATATGTATATATTGAACATAAAAGCGCATGGTACAAGAACATAAAACTTATCGCGTGTCTATTTCAAATTCATATTGACAATTTGTAATGCACTTTCTTCTTCTTCTTCTTCTTCTTCTTCTTCTTCTTCTTCTTCTTCATTGTTTTTTGAAATCGTACAAATTATATGTTTTCATTCATAATTAGTGAAATCCTATTAAGAATCATAATATCACAATAATCACGTTTAGGAAACAAAAATAATGATCTATATAATCCTGGCACGATAAAATAGATGATTAGTATATTACTTGATATACATTAGTCGGATACGTCAATTTAAAAATTAAGGAATATAAATTTCTATCGTTTCTTGTCGTATTCTTAGATATAAAATAAAAGAAATAAAAATTCGCGCTAATATATTCGTTGCAGCAATTTGGAATTAAAATTTCGTCAAGATTTTACTGTCAAAATTAAGATCTACTTCTGTGAGAGAATTTCACTTCATCCTTTGATTCTTTGGTTAGCAAAGTATTATCGTTACTTGCTCTAAGAAAAAAAAAAAAAAAAAAAAAAATCTATCTCGGCAAATTATGAAAATCCTTAATATCTATAAAAGTATGTCTCTTTCTCTTTCTCTTTCTCTCTCTCTCTCTCTCTCTCTCTCTTTCTCTCTCTCTCTCTCTCTCTCTCTTTTTCTCTTTAAAGTGAGTTCTATTCGCTTTGTACTCTACGCTAAGAAAATTATTTCGTGGAATTATCTAAATTTCATGTGCCACGCGTTCAAATTCATTTTAAATTAAAAGGAACTGTGTTTTTATGAGATAAGTAATTGGATTATAAAAGATTCGAAATATTTAACAGCACGAAAATAAATTGTTGCATTGAATAAAATCCATGTTGATAGCACACGATCGTTGTATGAAAACAACGAATTGTATATCGTGCTTTATGATTATTAGCGTAAACTAAGTTGAAAAAGAATCATCCAATGTTAAGTTACCAGACGAATTTCTGCTATCGGGTGATTGCATTGCAATATATCGTTTACGTAAAATTTCTTGTAAGTCATTGCACGGACTATTTACACGTTTCATTTGTAATGGCCGACCTCCAGGTGACCTAAACGCATAAAATCATATAATTTAACATTAACAATGTACTCTTGCATCGTTACTCATATAAATTTCAATCTAATACTTTTATTTACCTTGCGATCGGCCTCAATTTGACTTTATCAATGTCTTTCAATATATCACCCATTGATTTCTGTGTATTTAATGGCACTTTTTTACGATCTTCAATTTTGTGATCTTGTAAACTGGCCCTCCTCGCAATGTGCGGAGTTGAAGGTGGTGGAAGCGGTGGTGGTGGAGGTGGCTGAGATTTAAAATCTTTCTCGCTGGACAATGATGCAGCTGATGCATCTATAATGCAGATTTTTTTTTTTTTTTCTTTTTTTTTTTTTTTTCTTTACTTTTTTTTCCCCCATCCCAATGAAAATATCTCTCCTTCTCTCTTTTTCTCTTAATAGGTATGTAATAATATTAAAGTTTATAGAGATGTATATTATATATAATACTTACACTGCGATTGTTTACTACTTTTAACTATTACCGATATCTGCTCTCTGAGCTCTTGTAATTCTTGTTCTAAAGCAAGTAAACGAATTTCAGAACCAAAACTAATTGGTTCCAATAAATCCGGTCTGCTACCTAATAACCTACCACTGTGAACATAATACCAGAAGTATATTATTTATTTGATAAATATAAAATAATTTATTAAAATAATCGTACTTACCTTGTAGGCCCATAACCATTCGAATCAACATAATCATTGCTGGTTTCCTCATTAATCATAGAACTTGTCATAGAATGAAGAGGTGTTACGCTTACATAGATTTTTGGAGGTGGCCTTAATGGTAAAAATGATCCAATTCTGCGAACGATACTCCTTCTTTTACCATAATATTTAGGTGCTTCACCCATCTAAAATTATAATTAATTTAATCTGTTTTTAAAAGGTATCTAATTGTTATACAACTTCTCGTTACGTTCCAATTAAAAAGTTTACCTTCCTTTAAAAAGAAAAATATTTAGGTTATCGTACGTCTATTTGTTAGGAGAATAGAAAGGGAAAGAATAAAAGCTCACCTTTGAATTTATAAAATGTTTTTTCGGAAACTTGTTACTTTTAAGTTCCAATTCCAATATGATACATGAACACGTGTAAGATATCTGGCAGAGTACATCAGGGTCATTCGAAATTTAAAACGAAAATAGCTTCGTTACATCGACGCGCGGCCAACATGCAATGACTGCACAACGACAGGTTGTTGAAAGCAACGTAACCAAGCGAAACAAAAAAAGCATAAATTTTATTATATGAATTCGAAATTCGTGATACATTTGATATCACTAATCAATTAATATATATTTCATAATGCTCGAAATATTATAACGAAGTATAACGCATTATTTCTATATATTATTAAAATATAAAATTTTTCTACGATCATTTCTCAGTAACTTTATCGATCGTCGATAATTATCCAAATTGTAGTTTATTTTTTTCACCGTACGGGGCGTTAAAGTTGATTTTTTTTTAAAACAGTTACTTCGTATTCGATAGATACAATAAATTCGTAATATCATCAGAGAAGTAAATTTGGTACCTTTCGTAAATTTTCATATGTAATTCAACAAAATTGTGTTTTTTTAAGTCAATAACATGTGGAAATTCGTAACGCGGGGCATTCGTGAAACATTAGAACGACGATTAGAATGCCGTACCAATATTTATTCTCAAATTATTCAAGGCAATAATACCAAGAATGAAGTTAAAAAGAAATCATTATCATGCAATCAGGAATGTATCGGTACCAGTTATTCCGCATATAATAATGAATTTTGTGAATCCACGAGATCTAAGGGTGCAAAAGATAATAATGAAGGTACCAAATGGAATACCAAACATAATTGGGCCGAAGCAGTTGGCTGGGTAAGCAGAGAAATTGTTTTTCTAAAGTAATTTCTTAAATATTATATTAATATAAATGATTTAATAATTGTAATACAAATGTAACATCGATATTTTTCTTAATTATAATATAAATATAATATCGACAATTAAATATACTAGATATTGATGATATAATAATTAAATTTCTGTTAAGAACAATTATATCAAAGTTTGACTATTAAATAACAATATGAAAATAGATTAATATTGAACGAAACGTAATACTTACTTTCTTGTAAAAACTTGATCGATATCTGTATAATAATGTAATTATTATTAAATGACATTATGTGATCAAATTATATATTAATTATAAACAATTATTTTGGAATCGTCCAAATGTATATATGTGTTTTTGTAAAACACACGTATACTCGTACACACGTACGAGCACGTGTTTGTGTGTGTATGTGTGTGTGTGTGTGTGTGTTAGGGTAATTAGTAATTAAATTTTTTTTTGTATCCTTTTTACAGTCTAGTGTATTGGCAGTTGGTTGGGTAGTCTGCCAATCTTTATGTTTTCACAGAAGATTTTTTAATAAAGATAAAAATGAATTATTAAATTTTGAAATATCACTATTATCCAAGGCTCGCATATCTTATCTCCTTAATGAAATATTACATCTACAACCAAAAAATATATTACCGGTTACTAATTGCATAAATACAACTAATAAGTATATTAGTAAAGAAAAGACCAATGAAATTGAAAATAAAGAGATATTTGAAAAATCATTTGGGCCTATCACAGTCGAAGAGGTAAGAATGCTGCTGTTAAGACATTATGCACTCTGAAGCTTACTATTGCAAATTGAAATATATTATTGATTAAAAAGATACATATATATATATATATATATATATATATATATATGTATACTTTTCTTATATAAACTATATTAAATTATAGTTATAGAACGGAAAAAATATTTTATTCCGAAAAATCTAATATTTGTTCTGTAAAAAAAAGTACATGTATTTACGTATATCTTATGTGTAGTTGTAAATAAATAATATATATATATATGTATATAATAAAGCATTTATGTTAATTATCTTTTTATTTTTTTTTTTTTTGTGTGTTAGTTACAGCATTATTTGTGTAGTATACCCATGTTAAAAAGAATTTTTATATGTCATCATATATTCTTATAACATTCTAATTAATTTTTTTTTTTTTTTTTCCTAAAATTAAGTTTAAAAAAAAATTTAATTTTCTTCCCTCTCATCTACCATCTCCTATTTTTATAAACTTTTTCCTTTATGATTATTAATAGTTTATTTATATATAAAAAATTATAGAAAAAGTAAAAAAAGAAAGAAAATATTTATAAATCATGGAATAATATGTCGTATTTAAAATTTTTCAAAAAATTTGAGAAAATATAATGTTACGTTATGATTTTTTACAATGATTTAAAAAAAAAAAAAAAAAAAAAAAAAATCTTGATATGTATATTGGAATTGTATAAAACATTTATGTTTTTTAAATCCTTATAGAAATCTATATAATTATTGTTTTTAAATTTTTAGGCCTTCGATAAAGCTGTAGATGAATTAAATGATGTTCATAAATTAGTTATGGGAGAATATGAATTACATTTTGGTTTAAAAGCACTCGATGAAAAGCGTTACAATGATGCTATGAGACATTTTTCAGCCGGGACAAAATATTCTTCGGTTGAAAGCATGTTTAATCTTGGTCTGTGCTATGAATTAGGACTAGGAACATTGATAGATCATGCAAAGGTACATTATGTTTGAAATAACAACTATATTTTTAATTCGTAAACAAAATGTAAATAATTGTATCAAAAGAGAAAAAAAATTTACAAATATTAATTTTATAGGCTGCAAGGTACTATGATCAAGCGGCAAAAAAGGGTCATGCAGATGCAATGTATAATTTGGGAGTTTTTCACGCTCAAGGGAAAGGTGATCTTATTTTAGATTTGGACAGAGCACGTTTATATTTTAAAAAAGCTGCACAATTAGGTCAGATTCAAGCACAACAAGCGCTTGATTTAGAAAATATTACAGTACAATCAAAGAGTAATGATAAATATTCATTAAAAGTTGATGATTTCCATCGTGAAAAATCTTCTAAGAAGCTACTTGCAAAACTAGAAAATTATACTAATATATATAATAACCAATCGCATGCTGAATGTAATACAAACTCATCTAAATACCAAAGCGTAGATAAAGTTAAGAATCCCACAGAAATATTTTTAGATTATTTAGGATTAACTGAACCGAATATAGTTCCAGTTACAATTAGTTTAGATGAGTGTAGAGTACAATGTTAAGTATTTACAGTACAAAATACTTAAATAAAGCGCAATATAATCCTGTAATATTAAGAAATGTATATTAAAAAAAAAATAAGTTTAAAATATTTTATCTATTGCTCTAAGATATTCTCTTTCATATTTCGTGAATGTGTTTATATTTTATGTATTTTATAGATTACATAAAATATTTTTTAATTTATACAAGGCTTTTTTAAGACTTAACATAATCTTAGTTAAATAAGTGTAACATTTTTGTAAATATTTAAAAATATACTGATATGGCTGTGCGATACAGAGAATAACATAGAACTTCAATTTCCAAAAAAGAAAAAAAATGATGTAATGTATATTTAAGGAAATTTTGTCTAAAAAGAATATTTTTATTTGACTAAATAAAATTAGTAGTATTTTCTATATATAATTATATTATTTATATATATATAACAAATTTGAAAAATAGTAAACATCATCATTTTTTTTTGTTATCCTAGATATAATTAAATATATAAATGCGATAATTTTTATGTATTTAAAATTAAAAGATTCTATACGATAAAATAAGAATAATATCCAAAATCTTTTTCTTTATAATTATCATGAAAAATATTTTATATTTTTATATAATATTTGAAGTTATTATTGTGTTTCACCAATGTGCATCATGTTTCTCAACAGTTTTTTTAATCAATTCTGAATGACTAGCATACAAATTTAGCTTTGCATCAATATCCATCCATCTTACGTTACAAGCATCATCTCCAGCCGTTAAAGGTAATTGTCCAAAAGTATTGTTATCTTCGTCATGAAAATTTAAAGCAACAGTTTCTATCCAAGCGTTATCTGTATTTCGGGGATCGTCCACGTAACCCTTATAAATTTCAATTCCGTTTGTAAAAAATAAATTCATATTTGCTTCCATCTCATTGCGTTTGGCAAAATCATTTTCTAATAAATTCATAGCTTCTTCCATAAATTCTCGTTTCAATGTAACAGATATCATTTCTCCTGGATCTACCATACCTCCGGGTATTGCCCACTCTTTGCAATCTCTTCTCTGAATAGCTACAAATTGTAATACAGGTTTATTCGTAGTTTCATTTATTTCTAATATATCATTGTTATCTCTTTTCCATCGTGTGACGATTGGATCTGCCGCATGATTTGGTCCCCAACGACCTAAAACACCTCTTCCAACAATGCCTGTTCTACCAACAGGATTTAAAGGATAACCATCTTCATTTATAACATATTCTCCCATATAACTTTTACGATCTATTTTTCCTATATAAAATATTAAATAGATTGAAATAGATAATGTTTAAAGTATAGACTATGTAC
Organism: Vespa mandarinia; assembly: GCF_050613455.1. Lineage (NCBI taxonomy): Eukaryota > Metazoa > Arthropoda > Insecta > Hymenoptera > Vespidae > Vespa > Vespa mandarinia. The sequence goes on along the minus strand of NC_140816.1, from coordinate 6,554,330 downwards.
ATATATAAAAGAAAAAATATATTTTTTTTGCTTATTATATATATATATATATACATATGTTCCATTAATCTATCATAACCAATAAAAATTAAAGTTTCTTTTCTTTTCATTAAAAACATTCTTGTCATTCAAAATAAAAAGTATAATAATTGTCTTGTATCTTAGGAATAATACTCGTACCATCTATTTTATTCCATTTCGGTATGAAAGAAACACTTCCAATTTCTGGATCTGCCCAAGGTTTGTTTTGTATACTAGGTGCTGTATATTTAATTGGTTCATATTCAGGATATTCCACATTCCATGGTACTTTATTCTCTTGTACTTGAAATCTTTTAATGTTTGAATGCGGATAAAATCCTTGTCTACATTTTTGATGAATCATTTTTACACATCTACCGTACATACGTGTAAGGGTATACCTGTTTCTATTTATTGACAAATGATAACCAATAATTCTTCCTTTATTATTTTCTATTTGATCCATATGTATTTATATACATATATACTTTGTTTACATGCCAACTTATATATATATATATATATATATATATACATACATACATATAGATATATATATATGTATGTATGTATGTACAGTATAAATCATACAAATTATAAGCAATCAATTTAAATGTATTTTATTATATACCTTAGATTGAAATGTCTCACTTGTTTTAAGATATATGTATAATATATGCAAAAAAAATATCATATAAAAATAATAATGTTACACACACATTATATTATATACAATACTATATCATATAAGAAATTTCTATTGCTATTAATTTATCCATTAAAATGATATCCTTCATTGTTATTATATTTCAAATTGTTCAACTGACTTTTTTGTTTTTTGTACATTTTCATGACCTTCAAAAATGTTCATTTATCCGACAGTGTATCCATTTATATATAATTTCTGAAGAGAAGATACGTTTGTTCAGTGACTAATAAAATATCGTGATTCCCTCAAATTAAAATATTCTTAATAGAGGTAATATAATTGTACAAAGAATTTCGTTTCTACGTTCTAAAAAAAAAAAAGAAAAAGAAAAAAAAAAAAAGAAAAAAAAAAGCACTGCACAAGTACTTTGCCATCGAACATCTTAGTACTAGTTACAATTTAAAAATGAGCTCGCGAACGATGCTCGAACGAATCAGCTTTGTGAGAAGTGATATTTTAAAATTGGAACGATAAGTCTCGAAGTTTTATGAAATATAACTTGCACGTCATATTTTGTTGTTCAAATGATATATTAAAAGAAAAGTAATTTTGTACGTTGTTGTTATTAGAAAATATATAAAGTTATTTTTCTTATTTTCACTCAGTTACTTTTTATCTTAGTATTAATAGTAACGGATTTTTTCAGTCAATACTTACGTTAGCCCTGTTAATAAAATGTTTCGTCCAATTAAGTAAAAATAAAATATATTCTTTTTCTCTCTTTCTCTCTTTTTTTCTTTTTTTTTTTCTTTTTTTTTTTAAATAAACATAAAGCAATCGAGTTAACACATATGGCAAATGGAATGATCTGTCGGTAATTAAAGTTCATACGTATAAGTAAGATGTGACATGGGTGTATATGTATAGTGTGTTCACATTTTTAAAACGTGCTCTAAGTGATATGAAAAAAGAAAAAATTGCATTGTAATCGAAAATCTAATAATCTTCTTTATTCGTTAACAATAAATGGCAATGACTATTTTAGTACGTACAGTTCGCAATGCATGCAAGTGCAGATGTGAACATTGGATTTGCTATGTTAAAAAAAGGTTATGTTGCCCCGTTTTGTTATATGGATAATATAGTCTATCATAGAATTTTTAAATAATACGAACACTAAAGTTTCATGAGCATTAAGTTTGGAATAATGAAAGCTTGAATATAATAATGTGAGCACATCAAGAAACATTTATTACGGTCTATAGATTTTTATACGCTTACCTTATGTAAAAATATTGTTACATTATTTATATACTCATTACAAAAGATATTATAATTATCTAATATAAAAATGTGAAAGTATACCAAACTGATCATCTGTTTAATTAATTAGAAGAAGGTTCGTCTCTTATTTATTATTAATATAAGTAATAAGTATATTAATAATAATAAGTTGATCTATATATAATAATATAGTAAGATATATCTCGTCTACTCTAATAATATATTTATATAATATTATTACATAAAGTTTAAAGTCTGTGCATTTAATTCTATAGAATAATGATAATTATTTCGAAAATTAATAATTTTTTTACTTTAATGATATTAATGGAAATATAATCTATGTGCCGATTAAGATTAAATGTGAATAAACGTCAGGCCTTCTTCAACATTATACGCATAGAAAATGTGAAGACTGGAACTAATATGTACCATTATATTATTGCGTATGGATTAGTATTATCTCCAAATGATTAATTTATAAAAGTATATTGTTTACAAATATTTAGGTATTTGTATAATATATTCTTGCGCATTTGATATATATTAAGTATGAAATTGTCCATTTAACAATTAGAAATATGGTATCAAGAACTATTAAGTTTAATGCATAAGTATCAAAGAGCACATATATTTTGTGATCAGAAGAGTAAAAGAATTTTTAATCTGTACTATTACACATCATATACAAAAAATGCAATAGTAGTGCAATTGTTTCTTTATACAAAACACTGGAAGTACTTAATGCATATTATGCATAAATTTAAAGCTGTTGAGAATATATAATTCTTCCAAAACGTGGTTACTTGTTAAGTTTTAGATACATACATTGAAAGTCAGTTAACCATGACTGATATCACCACTCAAGATCTACAGCAATTAGTTATCTACTTCTCTAAGAATACTTATAAGGCTAAGGATGCGGATAGCGAAGTAATTATTTATTATGTCTATTATTATATATTAATTGTGCATATTCCTATTTCTATATTTTTTTAATATCTCTTCATAATTTTTTTAACAAACTTGAGCAATTTTTATTTTCAGAGTCAAGCCATTATGCAACGATGCCTGCTTCTTAGCGATTTAGATTATACTCATTCGATAATAAATAACAGTGGGGGTGATCTAAGTGCACATTACCCAAGTCATCTTATTATATTAGAATATGAAAAATCCAGAAATCCCACTACATGCGATACACCACCACCACTGCCACGCACAACAGAGACTATATATGAAAGCATGTATGATCCTATTAAACTAAAGGAATTAATAAAAAGCGCTAGATTTGCTAGATGTCGTTCAAGATTTCCACTGCCTGTAATACTTTACAAGGGTAGACATGTATGCAGATCGGCAACATTATCTGGTGGACCAGAAATTTATGGTAGATCGGGATTAGACTATTTGTTTGCAAGTAACGAAGGTGTAGTTTCTGTTCATGAGCAAGTAGATGAAGCATGCGGGGGAGACTCAAGGCTTAGCGATTGGCAACTATTTGACAAAGTTAGACATCAAGACATAAAACTTTTGAAGACTCTTAATGTAGGAACCATCATCGATTTAATGGTAGAAAAGAAGAAAGTCAAATTTGGAATGAAGTAAGCCTAAGATTTAAATTAAAATACAATTTTTTTAATCTGCATGCATTTCTTTATGATATCAAATTTAATACAATGAAAGGCTCGTTTTGGAAACTTTACAATTTGTTAAGTATGTGCATTCTTTTCTATAATTTAAAAAACAAAATAAAAAAAAGGAAGTAATACTTAGGAATATAGTGCAAGTAATTATTTATTTTATGCATAATTTGATGTCGATAATATAATCTGTTTAGTGTAAAAAAATTATGACTTCATGTTCTGAAATAGGAGAAAGTTGAAATTGTTATTAAGTGTATATTCGATCTATGGAAATAAGTTTTTTTTTTTTTTCTTTTTTTTTTTCTTTTTTTTTTATTAATGATTCTTCTCCACAGACACTGTAAAGTTTCATAATAGTTAATATAGCATGTATAGTCTGTTTTACCTTGTGAATCCTCTTTTAGAGGCCCTTAAACAGAGCTCTTTTGTTCGGTACTCAGCGTAACTTCTTCAGAGAAGGTAGACAAAGAGAAGAGGTATGCTGATTTCGCCCTTATTTCCTTGCCATATCCTGGGTGTGAGTTCTTCAAAGAATTTCGAGAGAATGATTATTGCGCCAAGGGTTTAGTGTTTGATTGGTCTCAGACTTACGTGGATGCACAAATTGGTATACCTGAAGATTCAATTTCTTGTCAGTTTCGAATAAATTGGGAACAATATCAAGTTTGGGATCTTATAAAACTAACTCAAAATTATTTAAAACTTATTTTGAGGTATTTGAGCGATAGTAGTAGTGGAATGCTGATACATTGTATTTCAGGTAATAAATAAGTCTTTGATATTCCATTTGTTATAACTTTGCCTTTAATATATGATATATTAAAGCTATATTTTAATTACAGGCTGGGATAGAACTCCTTTATATATCTCATTATTGAGAATTAGTTTATGGGCCGATGGTGCTATACACACATCGTTGGATGCGTACCAAATTCTTTATTATACAATAGCATATGATTGGATGCTTTTTGGACATGATTTGCAAGATAGATTAAGTAAAGGAGAAGAAATCTTTTTTTTCTGTTTCTTTTTTCTGAAGTATATTCATGATGAAGATTTCAGTATCAATCGTCATAACCGTTCTAAGCATCCTGTTTTACGTAATGACAGTGATTCACAGTTGGATAATGTAATGTTTGATAATGAATCTATCGTAACTCTCAGTTCAGTTAGTTCCAACTTAAGTCTGAATAGTTGGTGTAGTTCTGTTAGTCAGAATAGTAGGGATAGTCAGGATAATAATCCACCAGCTGTGTTTCAATGTGCCTCTGGAGACAACAGTCAGGAAGAATATCATAGTAATGGGTATACTTGATTTTTAAAATTTTATAATTTCCTTAATAAAATAATTGATTTTAACTTCTTTTTAATATCATTATTAATTAACATTTAAGTAAATAAATGTCATATATATGTGATCTTTGTTTTACAGAAATGTTGTACAATTTGCATTTTACCATTCTCCAAATAAAGAAGCACACGGATCTCGATCCCCTCTTCCTCCTAACAGAACATCTCCAGTTGCTGTACCTGTACCAGGTCGTCTTCGACAACGAAATGAATCGTCTTCTTCTGGTGGTTCATGGCAAATGATATCTGGAACTGGAAGTTTACGCGGTTCGACAACTGCCAATGCACCTATTGCAGATGCATTAACTTCTTCTAACTTGGCTTGCAGAAATTTGTGTGAAACTTTTGGACATACATCACAAGAATCTAGTACAACTATAATAGAAGATGAAGCATGCTCGTCGTCACCAGTACAGTAAGTTTTCAAAAAAAAAAAAAAAAAAAAAAAAAAAAGAAACAAAAAAAAAGAAACAAAAAAAAATTCTATGTAATCGTTTACTCATTGAAAATGTATAGGTATGTACGCTCGTATGTATTCATGTATAATATAACTAATATATAATGTGTGAATTATATTTTTTAGAACTCGCAAAGATAGACTGCAGTGTTTAAGAACAATATTTTATAGTGCTTATAAACATACTGGATTCCGTATGAAAGATAATTCTGAACCAGGAGGTTTAGGTCAAATAATCGGCAATTTTGCAGAGAAAGTAGGAATCCTTTGATGTTCAACATACATCTTTGTGACTAATATGTCATTAATCATCTTCCGCGAATCATCAGTTTTTCATTATTGACTTTTTTCTTTAACTCAGAAAATTTTTCAAATTATTAAAGAAAAATCAAATGAAATATTTGTATATTATTGTTTATGTGGACAATGTATTGTTATATGAAGTACGGTGTGTATACACGTAATACAAATAAAAGTTAATATTTTTTTATGTATTTACAGCATATATATATACATATATATATGAATATACAATGATTCTTCTTTGTTTAATGGATTTGTAGATATATTTGATATAATTATATAAACCTAGTTCTCAGCTCATTTTAACGAATTTTACTAATATTCAGTATATTGCACAATACAGCTTTATCATAAAAAAAAATGTTTCAATGTCATTTACTTATAAGCAAAAATCAAAAATTCGAATTTTATAACAAAAATATTTTATAAAAATTTATATAATTTATATATTGTATTATAGATTCATTAAATATACTATTCTTTGGGGTGGAACATTTTCTCTACAAAAGGGACATTGTGGTTTATTACGCAACCAGTTACTAATGCAAGGCCAACAAAATGTGTGACCACAGGGAGTTGCAGTTGTTGATATTGCTCCGGTACACAATTGACAGTTTTTATGAACATCTGTTTCCGCTAATTTTATAAGTTCTTCGTTATCCTTTTGCTGCGATTCATTTTGCCATATTCTTAATACAGTTTGCATTAAAGTTATAATACCAAGTAGCCTTAAACCCCAGCTAACTTTGTCCACTGATGAACTACCATAAACCTTAGAAATTAATAAGTCATCAAAATATATTAAATAGTTATTCATTCGTATTTAATATTATAATAATATAATATAATATATTTTGAAAAAAAATTTACCTTTGCATAATCTATTTTAGTTAATCTTTTACCTAAACTATAATATCTACCAGAAATATAAAAGAAACCTTTATGAATTAATACAAGTAGAGGTATTATTGACTGTAATCTTGTTAAAATCAAATTAAACAATTTAACCGACTGCTCTGTTAATTGATTACGAGGGTCATTAATATATCTTTGTAATACGCCCAATTCTTTTAATAACATTCTTTCTCCAAAATATTCAAGAATCATACTTATAATCCTTGCCTAAATAAGAAAGAAAGAAAGATAATTAATTAAATATCTTATTAAATAAATCATTTTTAATGAAAATTAATTCATATCTTATAAGAATATATACATTTAAAGATGGAACGGTATAATTTTTAATATTAGCTTGTACGATCCCAGTATATTCTTCGCCTAAAGTTTGATTGCCCATTCCAGACGTGAAAAGAAAATATATCAATCTAGCTGGGATATCAGAGATTACATATTTAGATAAGGTTCTATAATTCTTAAAGCCATGTAATAAATTGTAAATCTTTTCTTGTAATAATGATATAAAATCCATGTCCCTTTGATGAGACCTAAGTATTTCTGCTTGATTGGCATATTTTAATGTTCTTTTTTGATGATATTTTGATACATCCTGATCTTCCCGAATATCCATTGTATTTATTAACCTGTATAAATGAAAATATATATTTTACTTGTATTTTATATCGTCATATTTCAAAATGATTTATCGAATATTACAATAGAAGTATATGTAATAACCTTAAAAATATTACATGTATTTTTCTTCATGTAATAAGAATTGTCAATTTAATTATAATAGATGATCCTTAATATAGATAAAAAAAATTTAATTGTTTCAAAATATTTAAAATTACATATATTTAAGATGCAAATATTTAGGACTTTGTATTTGAAATTTTTTTTTTGTAAACGCACAACTAACCTTTTACATGAAAACTACTGACGTTAAAAAATACGATAATTTTTCTTTTGGACAAGATTTTTTGTATGTACGTATGCATATATACATATGTATTATTTAAAATTATCCATTATTTAACGTAACAAATATGTATTATGATAATTAAATAACTTTTGTATAAATATAATTATTATATAATAAGTATTTTTACTAATGAAAATTATTTTATTCAATAATATTTTTAAGAAACAACAATGTCATAAAGACAATAATGTTAATCTTTCTAAAAGTGTTCAAAAGAATTTAGAAAATATTCCTTTTGACAAATTTCAAATTATTGCGATTAGAAATTAATTCGTTTAAATTCCATAAGCGCTTGAGTTGCAGAAAATATATTCTTAGGTAGGATTTACTATAAAATGTTAAAAGTCATTGATAGAAGTGCTTACGTACGTATGAAAAATTAAAAGAAATTCAATCAAAGTCTAATTTTCTTTTTCCTTTTATATTCTGTGCATAGATAAATACATAAAGTTAGCGAAAGAAGTCAATTATAATTAATATTTACTTATTTTTTTAAGTAACATGATATTAATGGAACAGTCCAAAGTATTTACACTTACTGCAACAACAATGGAACATAATTTGAATAATCAATATAGTGATTATCAGAAAATAGTATGACTATATACACATCTATATATATATATATATATATATATATATATATATATATTATACATTACACACATATATAAAATGATAATTTGACAGATTCATAGCTTATGAATGAAAACACATACTATTTGGAGTTTTCAATTGTTTTTATTTTTTCACATAATTTTCATCAATTGCACATCATGCACAATACTCTAATCTTTTTATACTATTTTACAAATTTGTTTCTTAAAGTTTTCCAAAATAATTATTTACTGTAGCCATCGGTTTATCTTCTAACAACAATCGTCGATCACTAATAAATTTGTTCAATTTTAGAAACAGACGAAAAGTTAAATTTCGTTTTCCAAATGAATTACAAATGACAATGAGCAACTTAAAAACTTTAAGGTTATACATAAAACAGATGTCACTTTAAGACACGTCAATGAAGTTAATAACATTATCACCATCTATGAATGATTCTTTGAAACTTTTTAAAAATTGTCCTCTTATATAAATGTATCCTAGGAAGTAATGATACGAAGTTGGCCACATAAGTTGGTTCATCGATATTTTCATAGTTAGCAACATTGTTGCAATTGTTTGAAATAACGGGATGATACAATATCTTATTACATTAATACGGAAATAATATCGTAGTTTATTCGAATTGATAGAGAGTTACCTTTTTGAGAAATTATTGTAAGAGAAAGAGAAAAAGGAAAGGGAAAGAAAGGAAAAAGAAGAAGAAGAAAAAGAAGAGAGAAAGAAAAAGGTGAAAGAGAGGAAAAAGAAATTCCCTAGAACAAATATTTCAAGAAAGGGATTGCAATCGGTAAAGGAGGAAGAAATTAATCGATTGCGTCGTCGCGAGAAACAGTGGATGACGGCAGGACGATCGCATTGAATAGATAGAGGGCCATAGCAGCGAAGAGCAGAGAGACATCGCCCTAGATAACGGTAGAATCGTGCGCGCTGCTGTCGCCTTGCCTCTCTGCTCAGGCTCTGCTCTCGACGGTGTAATATTTTGCGAGGAAGAAAAAGTGGAAAAGCCGCGAGAACTCTGTTCGGTTTTGGAATTAAACAAAAAAAAAAAAAAAAGGAAAAAGGAAGGAAACAAAAAAGAATATTAAGGAAAAAGAAATAATAATAATAAATAATAATAGTAACAATAATAATAATAATAATAATTAAGAGAACATAAAAAGGAAGGAAGGAAGAACTTAAGTCCATCGAGAGAGAGAGAGAGAGAGAGAGAGAGAGAGAGAGTGAGTGCGAGAGCGAGAGATAAATAGATAGATAGAAGACTTCCAGCTCATAAGTGCGCGTGTGTTTTGTGCTTGTGTGTGGGTGTAGGTGCGTTCGCGTGCGTGCGTGCGTACGTACGTTCGTTCGTTCGTCGTGCGTGCGTACGTGTATATGTGTGTGTGTGTCCCCGTTCGTCGTTCTCGGTGGTGACGAGGACAAGGTGGAGCACGACGAGAACGGCGGTGGGCAAGGTGGAACGTGAAAAAAGGAAGACGGAAAAGAACCTAGGGATAAACGTGACAGTAATAAAAGTGACTAAGAGGAAAAATAATAGAAATATAATAGCTGCTGCCAATGGTGGATCCCTTTTCCCCCTACTACTACAACAAGAAGCTTTTCGCGAGTTTCACGCGCCCCCTGACACCTTCGGTCTTCCTTCTTTCTCTCACTCTCTTTCTTTCTCTCTCTCTCTCGTTTTTTTTCCCTCCTTTCGGTTTTGCCTTCCGCTCTCTTTCTCTTCTCTCTCAGTTACCGACCGTACCGCGACCCTCGATGACCCTGCAACCGTGCGCCGAGGAATCGAACGGCGAGCCAGAAAACAACTAATAGCGCTGCGATATATCCTTTCGTAAATCGGGATACGAGTGTGTAAAGGCACGCTGGGGGAGAAAGAGGGAGATAAGAAGAACGAGGAGATAGAGAAGGAAAAAAGAAAGAAAGAAAGAAAGAAAGAAAGAGAGAGAGAGAAAGAAAGAGAGACGTAGAAGAAGAGGAAACGAGTGAGAGGTACGACTAGAGTCAGAGAGAAAGAGAGAGGGAGAGGGAGATCGAGTGTGCGCGCGCGCCTGAAGGAGAGGGAGGAAGAGAGAGAGAGAGAGAGAGAGAAAGAGATAGTTAGATAGAGAGAAAGAGAGAGAAGAGAAGTGAAGAGAAGAGAGGAGAGAAGAGAGAGAGAGACTGAGTGAAGAGAGGGAGGGAGGGAGGAGTAAGAAAGAGTCGTTGGACTCTCCTCCATTAGCCAAAGAACGGATACGTCGTTGGAAGCGGAATCTAGGAGCGTCTCCGAAACGGCGTACACGAGGTAAGCTTTGAACGGATTGACGTTCGTACTACACTGCAAGCGTCAAATGCGCTTTCTAAAAAAAGATCCCCGTTCGAGTCTCCCAACCGAGCCCCCCTTCCTCTCTGTCTCTCTTTTTCTCTCTCTCTCTCTCTCTTTCTCTCTATCTATCTCTCTTACTTTCCCCCTCTTCATAACCTCCTCTGGTAGTGCTGCCTGCCTGCCTGCCTTCCATCGCGAGCTCTCCCGTGGAACCATGATCGTGGCGTGGCATGCTAACCGCCGACCCCTGCCGGAAATCGACGAACGCCGGTCTCTCCTCCTTTGCCTCTCTACCCCCACCCCTTTTTTGTCACAGAAAAACCACGGCGAGAAAGCAAAAGAGAGAGAGATAGAGAGAGAGAGAGAGAGAGAGAGAGAGAGAGAGAGAGAGAGAGACATGAACGTTCCGAAAGCATTCGCTTTCGACATTTTCTTTACCAACAAGATCCATCGTGTGTTATCGATTACTCATCGTTTAAGATTTACATTAGATCATGATATACTCCTTTCTTTTTTCTGTTTTTTTTTCCTCGTTATCTTCTTTTTTTTTTCTTTTTGTGTTTTTGTCTCTCTCTCTCTCTCTCTCTCTCTCTCTCTCTCTCTCTCTCTCTCTCTCTCTCTTTCTCTCTCTCTCTGTCTCCACAAACGTACGCTGCCTTACAAATCTTTCAACAGTAAACATATTTTATTCTTTTTTTTTTATTGCTTTTTTATTTTTTTTTATATATATTTTTTTTTAATTATTATTATTATTACTTCGAGTCAATTACTTCGAACTTGGACTCGGATTAAACACGGCGCGCGTTTCGAATTACATTCGTTCGTTTTAAACGAGTTGGAGGACGTAATTGCACCGCGAAGGGAATTCGCTTCTTCTCGTACGTTCTCGACTATTTTCACGCCCGATAACTGTGTCGCTCGATTCTTGTCAATGAGAGAGAAAAGAGAGAGAAAGAGAGAGAGAGAGAGAATAATAATATACTCTTTTTAAAATATTCGCTATAATGAAAAATTCAATATTTAAAGATTATTTTTCGTTCGTTCAATGTTTTACTTTAATTTCGAACAATCTTCAAATTAGATTTTATTTTCATGCGAAGATAAATATTAAATACGTGAAAAAAAAGAAAAAAAAAAAAAAAAAGAAATATTATCTGTATCTATCGTATATTACGTCATCCATATCGAAATGATATTTCGTATTTGTTATTAAATTTTTCAAGAAATATCTCGTATTAATCGGAAAATCAATGTTCTTCAATCAATCATCGCGATTTTGTTTTTTAAATCGGTTAACAATCTCTGTCAAAGTATCAATGATATTTTTTACATGCTCCGTTGTGTTTCAACTCATCGTGGATATTTCCTATCGTCTGTCTGCGCTTGCGCACGAGAACTCGATTAAAAGTTCCATTCTTTATCGTTACAAATATTTAGTCTGTTATTCATTTTTTACTCCTTTGTATATATCTCTCTACGTATTTTTCATGTATAATTATAAATCTGGGTTAACATAAATGAGGATAACTCGAAACAAAGAAATAGAAAAACTTATTGTGTTATTTATGTGTTATTTACAATCTTTGTATTTACAATTATTATAATATCAATGGTAATAATAGTACATGATACTTTCATCTTATTTTTCTATACATTTATATAGCGTTATGGCATAAATGCACAATTGAATTTATTTTTGAAACGTAAGCGTTGTTAAAATCTATTTATAATTTTTATAAATCTGTAACATGTTTTTCTAATCAATGACCTCATTTAATAATTAATGATTCTTCGTACTTTTAGATACACAATTTCTTGTTAATTTTAATATATGATATATATATACAATAACATTTGTGTATTCTTGAAATGTAAAAAAGAAAAAAAAACCTTTCTGTACTATAATTAATTCCATGTATCTATTTTTATCTTTTTATTGTTAATAATGCCGTCATGTACTATATCCAATGTTTTTATGTCAATTTAACAAATAACATCTTATGTGCGGTTGTAATTAATTGCACTTGTACATCTGCACCTTTATTATTAACAAAAAAATATTGCATATCATTTTCATTTTTTTACTCAAATCCACTCTAAGAAAGAAATAATATTTTGATGATTTCTTTTGCCTCACTTAGAATAATAATATTTTGACTTTTAATCTAAATTATCTTCATGTCTCCTAGCCGTATATTTTTGCTTACATATTATTACGCCATGAAAAATTAATTTGTCAGTCGCGTTGCGTTTAGCTGAAGAAATATTTAATTATTATAGTACGGGTTTGTAGAATCTAAATAGAATACTTTGGATTCTACGACGTTGATAGAAGCATTATAAAATATTATGTAAATGTATTGTCAATAAAATTTACGCTGTACAATCTTTACGCTCTGTAAAATTTAATTTTTAGGTTGCTGTTCTATGTTTATTACCCATTAGAAGTTTAGTTAGATAGTTAGATAAGTAGATTTGCATGAAATGAGGTTATTTGATGGAATCAATAACAATAACAATAACAATAACAATAACAATAACAATAACAATATAAATATAAACATATATATACATATATATGTATATCTATATGTATATCTATATGTATATGTATATATATATAAATATAAATATAAATATAAATATAATATAATATAATATAATATAATATAATATAATATAATATAATATAATATAATATAATATAATATAATATAATATAATATAATATATAAATAATACAACATATCGCCTACCGTCGGAAAATCTGTCTATCGTACTGTATCTCGCGATTGAATTCTCCGGAGTGAAAGGATTAACTAAAGTATCAAAAGAAATATATACATACACACACATACACGCGCGCGCTTTTATTTAGAAATATACAGGTGACCTTGAAAACTTTGAAACCGAGAAAAATTATCTCCTCGTTGCTTTTTTTGCACTGTTTGCTTAGATTCTTTTTTTTGTCATTATTATTATATATTATTGATTATACATGTATTATATATATATATATATATATATATATATATATATATATATATATGTATATATTCATATATTATATTCATAATATGTATATTATCAGGTCTGTTAAATTAAATATTAACAAAATAAAAGATCAATGAAGCTTTTTTTTTTACAATTACTTGTACTTGCATGAACTAATCAATTTTCGTGGGCTTCGTTTATATAAAATTGTTGATATTAAATGAAGAAATAGTTAATCATTCTTTTTTTGTCTATAGTTTTCACTTAAAGCGAAATTGCACCAAAAAAAAAGAAAAAAAAAAAAAAAAAAAAAAGAACTTTCCACGGAAATGTTTGTACTATCCACCATTAACGATAATTGAAAGAGAGTCTATACACGCGATTCGTATGATGTAAATCGTGCCGTTGCTTTGTATTATCAGACGTTACATCATATCCTGCCCACCTCTTATCTAGTCAGGATATGATCGTCTACGCGACACAGATTCCACGCTAGTTCTGATCGCTTTTCTTTTATTTTAAAAAATCCGCCGTTATCCTTTTCATAGATATTGTAATTACGTTGAATGATATCAAAGTATATTTCAATTATCTTATTGCTAGAAATACCTATTTCTGTGTATTTTATCTACAAAATGTTACTGCTTTTATATCAATTTCTCTCCTTTTTTATTTTTATTTTTATTATTATTATTATTATTTTTTTTTTTTTTTTTTTTTTTTTTTTTAATATTTAAAATCAACGTAAAAGGAAGGTTATGATACGTAAAAATTTTTCAATGACAGTATATATTATTATTTCTTGTAAAGTTTTAATACAATGATATGAAAAGAAAAAGAAGAGAAGAAAAAATAATATGAACGTATTATGATTCGTAATAAATTAAAATCTAATTTTGGATATAAAATTTCAAAAGGAAATATTATGTTTACAAAGATGGCGACGAGGAAATAAAAATAATTCGGATAAATAATTCGGACATAATTTTGCCGGTTATGAATTGATACAAAATAAAAATTATAAATAAATAAATAAATACATAAAAATTATAAATTAATAAATAAATAAATAAATAAATAAATAAATAAATAAATAAATAAATAAATAAATAAATAAATAAATAAATGCAAAGTATATACATGTGCCCGTGCGCGTCTGTCTCTGTGTATTTATATATCTCTCATTGACTTTTGGCGCATTCGAATAACAGAATCTGGGTATATAAGCGGGACTTCGAAAAACAGAGAAAAATGGGGACTTTGCTCTTTTTATTCTTTCATTCGAGAATGACGCATCCCTGTGACACAGTTTTACACAATGGAACAGTCAGGCTGCTTTTAACGAGAGGCTTCTGTATATAGCACTCTTTATCATTCTTAAAGGACGGCGCCCATGCATGCGCGCTTATTTTTAATCGCCGTTGAAAATCTGCGAATGTGGAACGTCTTTCATTTTTATTAAATGTATTATATCTGTCTCTCTATCTCTTCGGTGAGATATTTTAATCATATTTTTTTCGGACAATAATACTAGTCGAAGGATGGATCCAAAGTTTTTGGTTGATATCAAAATATCAATTATTTTTTTCATAGAGACTTTTAAGGTTAGTTTTTTCTTTCTTTTTTCCTTTTTATCAGATCGTAAAAAATTTCTTAACCTTGTAGTTAGTTAGAGTCTGATTAAAAAAAAAAAAGAAGGAAAAAAAACAAATTAAAGATAATCTAAAAAGTCTCGACAAAGAGTCATCATCAGCTTTTAAAATCACCCAGAAACTTTTAGCCCACCCTATATTTATACATACACATACACATACACATATACATTGTCAGTGAACGCGTATCGATCAAATTATGCGCAACAGTCTAACAATAGAAATAGTATAAAAATAAAATAGTAATGGTAGTCTTTTTTTTCTTTTTTTTTTTCGTTTAGATTGTAAATACTTGTATCTTGAGATATAAAATAAAACGATCGGAAAATTATTAAGAAAAATTTACGAAATTATGGTGAAAAAAAAATTAGTTGTTCATATATATGTATATATATATATATACATACACACATATATTGTTGAATTAATTTTGTTTCAGATCCTCTTCGCCATATTACTATATATAGAAAGAGAGAAAACGTGGCGGATTCGGCGATCACTTGGCTGTGACAACGTGCACAGATACATAGATAGAGCAAGGAAATGCGTGAATATAAAATAGTAGTATTGGGCAGTGGAGGTGTAGGCAAGTCCGCCCTCACTGTCCAATTTGTCCAAGGAATTTTTGTTGAGAAGTACGATCCTACGATCGAGGATAGCTACCGTAAACAAGTCGAGGTCGACGGTCAACAATGTATGTTAGAAATTCTAGACACAGCTGGAACGGTGAGGATTCATAACTTTTGTTATAAATGTGTATTTTATATATATATATTGTTTTATTATTTTTTTTTTCTTCTATTCACTTTAAAACAACCGGTTTTCGTTTATGTAGCTGTTTTATTACACACACACACATAGACACACACACACGCGTACGTACGTACGTACGTATATATACTATTCATTAATATAGAAACTATAACGTAATCACAGCGTGTATATGCGTTTTATTTGTCTCTTTAGGAACAATTTACAGCCATGAGGGATTTATACATGAAAAACGGACAAGGATTCGTTTTGGTATACTCGATAACGGCACAATCGACGTTCAACGATTTGCAAGATCTGAGGGAGCAGATCCTGCGAGTAAAGGACACAGATGATGTGCCAATGGTGCTTGTGGGTAATAAATGTGATTTGGAGGATGAAAGAGTAGTTGGCAAAGACCAGGGCGTCAACCTTGCCCGGCAATTTAATTGTGCGTTCATGGAGACCTCCGCCAAAGCCAAGATTAATGTGAACGATGTAAGTTTCCCCCCTTCGTTTTTGGTATATTTCTTTCTTCTTCTTCTTTTTTTTTGTTTTCTTTTCTTTAACTTTTCCTATCATACAGAAAGAAAAAAGTAAAGCATGTGATTGAGAGAGAAAGAGAGACTATCAAATGTTACCAGTGCATTTAAATTTTAAGGTCTCTTAAATCTATTTTTCTTTTTTCCTTTCCTTTTTTTTTTCTTTTTTTTTCTTTTTATAAAGTTTTTCACAAAGCAGTAACTATTTAGTTCGTCAAAAGAAAAAAGTAAACTAAGGAGGCCTTAGAACTTGAATGTACCACGTATATCTACAAACTAATATACGGAGGGGATTGTGTTTACAATGAAACGATCCGATATTTTTTTTCTTTTCTTTTCTGCGTAATAAAATTATGAATGATATTATATCATTGTTGTTGTTCTTTTTATTATTATAATTATTATTATTATTATTATTATTATTATTATTATTATTATTATTATTATTATTATTATTACAGATCTTCTACGATCTAGTTCGACAAATCAATAAAAAATCACCAGAAAAGAAGATGAAGCAAAAGAAGAAATCGCTGTGCCTACTTCTGTAAGATTTTTATATGGCAGTGTCCATATTTCTTCTGCATTGAAATATACCAGTGGAAGATGAAAGAGGAACTGGCGGTTATAAAAATACTAGTGACAAGAAGGGGGCTGATAAGATGATAAAATAATAGCAGAGGAACTAAATAAAAGGAGATATGATGATTTGGGTGGTTGTAAAACGAGAAAAGACAAAGACGCTACGTATGGAAAGAGAGCGCTGGGGAGAGAGAGAGAGAAAGAGAGAGAGAGAGAGAGAGGAATGTAACAAACAGGAGAATATGATGTATGAATGTGTGCGTGCATCCTATGTATGTATGTGCGAGAAATAGAAAGAGCGAGAGCGAGAGAGAGAGCGTGAGAGAGAGAGGAAGAGAGAGAAAGAGAGAAAAAGATAGATAGAGTGAGAGAAGAATGAAAGATTGAAAGAAAGAGAGAGAGAGAGAGAGAAAGAGAGAGAGAGCGAAAGAGAGAATGAGCGAGAGAGAGAGAGAGAGAGAGAGAGGGAGAGAAAGAGAGAGAGAGAATGAAGAAGCGTGAGAGAGACAAACCAACGGGAAATATTGTATATATGTTGGATCCCGGGTTGGCTCGTGTGCACGCGCAACAATAGCGCACAAAATAGTACGAGAGACCCCCGTGGTATTGGTTATTATCATTGTAGGAGTTTTGCATTAAAAGAAAATAAATGAATAAATAAATAAATAATTAAATAAATAAATAAAAAAAAAATAATAAAAAATAACAAAAAAACAATTAATTAATATTATACATATATTTAGGTGAATAACAGGAAAGAAAGAAAGAAAGAAAGAAAGAAAGAAAGAAAGAAAGAAAGAAAGAAAGAAAGAAAGAAAGAAAGAAAAGGAAAGAAAGAAAGAAAGAAAAAAAGAAAGAAAGGAAAGATAGATAAGAAAGACAAAAAAAAAAGAAGGAAAGAAAGAAAGAAACAGAAAGTGGTAAAAAAAAAGAAAAAGAAAAAAAAAGGAGTGGGGGAAATGAAAGAGGAGGAGAGTAAGTAATCCCAAGATAGAGAAAGAAAGAAGGAAAGAAATGAAGGATGATTGAAAGAAAGAAAGGAAGGAAAAAAAAAAAAAGAAAGAAAGATGTTTAGATGTGCGCGTGCGCAGGCCACAGCCCCCAATGCATCGCAACGCTCGCCGCGCACCTCTCTCTTATATAATATAATTATACATAGCCGATACACATGATGATGATGATCTTATTACTATTATTATTATTATTAATTATTAATTACATTAATTATTAATTATTATTGCGAAAGCATCAAAATATTCATAAGTTATCCGTCGTTTGTTTCTCAAAACAATATATGTTTTTTCTATATCTCTCCGTATTAAAGCAGATAAATAAAAAAAAAAAATATCTCAGTGAGTGTTATATAAGAGCTCGCATTTTTATGATCGTCCGAATTGTCTCTCTCTCTCTATGAGTCTCCAATTATCACCAATTACAGAAACACCAATATTGTCAGACACTTAATTGTTACTTATTTTTTTTTTATTTCTTTCTTTTTTTTTTTATTTAGCCTTTCAAAACCTTTTTGTTTTTTATTTTTCTGTTTCTTCATAATAATAGTAATAATAATAATAATAATAATAATAATAATAATAATAATAATAATAATAATAATGATAATGATAATAATAATAATAATAATAATAATAATAATAATAATAATAATAATAATAATTATAATAATAGTTATTATTATTATTAGTCTAAAAATCTTCGTATGTATGTGTATGTATGTGCATATATATATGTTGATTTTCTGTTCTTTTTTTTTTTTTAATTTTTTTTAATTTTTTTTTTTTTTTCTTTTCTTTTCTTCATAATTTGTCTGTTAAATATATTTCCTTTGGGAGGCTTACTATAGTCACATCCTATGAAACTGAAAAAAAAAAAAATAATATTTGGTTATTAGAAATGAATTAAGGGAAAATATTTTTTTTTTCCTTTTTTTCTTTTCTTCTTTTTTCTTTCTTTTTTTTTTTTTTCTTTTTTATACATTCAATCTCGGATCAATTTTGTCACACGTAACATGTTACCTATCAACTTTCTTATCATATCTTTATTCTTTTTCTTATATCTATTATGTCAATCAACGTGTTCTTAATATTAACATCCCTTAAATACTAATCGGTAAAACCGCTTTACATCGTTTGGTACAATTTTCGCTAATTCAGAAGGCACTTCTGTTGTTAGGTAAGCATTAAAAATGGACGTTCTACGTATAACATACATCATGTATGTACATAAACGCGTTACAAAGATCGATGTTAAGATAAGTACATTAATTGTTAATACGCAATATGGACGGAATAGAAATTGTTTAGTAAATCATTATCGATCGACATTGAATTATAAAAGATAATCATAGAACTGTTAATCCGTTTTAATAGAGGACGAAGAAAAAAGAAAAAAAAAAAACATCTTTATTGGGCGTGTCAAAAATATCACAATGTATCGAAAAACGATGTTGCTATTATTAAATTATTTTTCAGGTAAGTCTCCGAGGGTTAAATTGAAAATCACTTTTGAAAATTAAAAACCTATCTCTCTCTTTCTCTCTCTCTCTCTCTCTTTTTTTTCTCTCTCTCTCTCTCTCTCTTTTTTTTTTCTCTCTCTCTCTCTCTCTCTCCGTACGTTTTATTTCGTAAAATTTGTGAAGATTGTTTAGAAATATTATTTAACGAATAAAACACAATTCGTATATAGGGATATTTATTATCATTACGATGAAGACAAATTCAATAGATAGTTTCGATTTGTTTGCAGCCGAGGTCGTGATGTTGCAACAATTATTAGTTGCCTCTTCTAAAACTTTTGGATAATATTCGTTCCAAAATGCGAATGCTCTATAATCTATTACGTTCGGCTCATTCATGTCGACATTTCTATCGATAATTAATATCCCAGGATCATTAATGGTATACGGATTCCATTTGACATTGTTCAAGGACGGATTAGCGGTTTTAGCGAAATTAGCTAGCATCATCATCATCACTTCGGACATCTTTTTATCGGCCGGGTTCCATTGGACTGTAGTGGTTAAGGGTAAACCCCAAACGAAGGGTAGGTCAAACATATGCGGAACACCAGCCCATTCGGGTACGTCACGTACCATAAGATCAGTTTTCGGACGATAATCGAATCTATAAACGTAAGAGGTCTCCTGTTTGGATAATTCGCCAGCGAGTAAGGTCAAACCCGAGGCAAAAGTTTTGTCAGTTTGTAGATCAAGATATTTGTCCCTAAGGACGCCTTGATCGTTATTGGGTGGATAAGGTTTGTAATAAAAGAGAATAGCATCTGACAACATCTCTGGTTTCATTACACACGTACTGTTATCTTCTATATTATTCAAGATTACGTTCGATTCTTCGATTATCATACTTTCGAATTTTTTCTCGGACAAAGTACCGTCGCTCGACTCATCATCGGATGTCATTGACTCTATATAAGCTAATGATTGTTCGTTTTTTGTGTAACCAGCGATCAATGGTACCGCATTGAAGTTACCACCAGTTAGTATATCCCTTGGATGTTCTGGTAAAAAAGGTTCGGTACCGTTATTTGTTTCGGCATCAATGATCGGCCCCCAAGTCTCTATTACCGATGATAGGCTCACCAAAACCAATACGTCCACTCGACGTAGGCACTCCATCAATTTCGTTGTCGGATATCGATAACAACCAAATTTTTCAGCTATAAAGTCTACGACAGGTAGCTCGGTTTGAGGCGAACCTACCGATCCAATTGCATCGCCGCTCATAGCTATGGCTTTTGAAAATTTCCCTTTGCTAAGCGGACTCATCATGTGCAAGCCAACGCATATTGCGCCTGAACTGTGACCGTATATTATCACGTTCGTTGGTGAACCTTCGAAACGTTCGATATTCTTCTTTATCCAATCCAAAGCCGCAATTTGATCGAACATACCGTAATTGCCTGGTGCCTCGCCGTCCGTCGTTGTGAAGAATCCGAGAATGTTCAAACGATATGCCACCGTTATCACCAATACCTGCGGTATCAAATAGGTATGTTTTCTTTTTCTTTTTCTTTTTCTTTTTTTTTTTCTTTTCTATTTCTTTAAATTTTCTTTTTTATTTTATTTTTATCTCCTTTTTTTCCCCCCCTTATAGGTATTTAATATCAAATAGTTTTTATGATCATTAATTATACGCCGAATCAGTTCGATCTTCTTTTCTCAGATCAGATACGATCAATCGATCGATTGTTCTTTCGTGGAAATAGAAATCATTGCGTGAATGGAGTGAATAATTTTTTTTATACCCTTTGTAATATTTTTACTGTATATATATTTTTTTTTCCGGTCCGAATTATTATTTTTCATTATTACACTATTGAATATCATAAAATAAAATCAGATATATATATATATATATATATATAATAAAGCATTCTTAATCATTTGATTATCTTTCATTTGAATAAAGACTTTGACGATCGATCGAGCTGATAAGTCGAATAGGTTTCGTGCTAAGTTATAACAGAGGTTAAAGTCTAACAAATGTTTTATTCGAGATTATTACGACTGTAACGATGACTGGAACAAGAAGATAAATTGATCGATAAATAAGACAATCTAAAGGAATATATTAAATGGTAATTTCTTCTGACCTTCTGTTTCGTGACGAAAATCGAGGCGTCCCAAATTTTGGGGGTTCCTGTATTAAAGTCACCACTATGAAACCAAACCATTACTGGCCATCCTTCGGGTGGACGTTTGCCTGCATAAATTTCATAATTATTACAAAGAGAGAGAGAAAGAGAGAGAAAGAGA
>NC_140816.1:6522500-6530000 GCF_050613455.1 Vespa mandarinia | reverse complement strand
CGCCCGTATCGTATGTCGACATCTCGAGCGACCCTAAAAGATCGCGTGTGCCGGTTTATACTCGTATTTATCGATCGACATTCATAAGCTTGAGAAATAGAAAGAGAAAGAGAGACAGATAGAGATAGATAGATAGATAGAGAGAGTGTATGTGTGTGTTTGTGTGTGTGTATGTATGTATATTTAGGCTCGTGTCTAACCGTGATTTTCCTACAACTTTCATATCATTTGTCGCGTTCACCACCAACCACCAAACAGCAAACACCAACAACCGATCGAACCGGATCATAGTTCGTTAGTGAAGTAATCTTTACGTAACTTAAAAGTCTTCCGATCGAATATCGAATAATCAAAATTTTCGAACTCGTCCATAAAACGCGTCTTAACTCATATTTTCGAAATATATTTAATTCTTTCTTTATTTTTTTTTTCCCATTCAACGTCCATCTCTCTTTCCTGCCTATCGCCCCTTCCTATACCAATTTCTTTCGACCTTTCAATTTTTCTATTGTATCATGCGTATATATATATATATATTTTTTTTTTTTCCCCCTTTTTGTTATTCGTTATGTCTTTATATCTAATTCATAATTTTAATTAATGGAATTAATTCGAAAGATAATGAGAATTAATCGGGGATAGATTTAAATATTATAGTTATACATAGATATAATACATTGATATTATTATTCTTTGCTAAATATATTAATGATAATGATAATATATACATATATATATATATATATATATATATATATATATATAATTTATTATTGAGAGCGAATAAAACGAGAACGATTGGAAGAAAAGATTTATTTTTTTCTTCGCTTCGAAGGAAAAAAAAAAAAGAAAGAAAGGGTAAATAAAAAAGGGGGAGAAAGTAATAGAGAACGGCAAAAAATAGATAAAGGAATGATTGTATAATAAAATTGGCCTTGGCCCTGAGAATCAAGGTTAAATCTTTCTGTTTCTCATCGCTTTAAATAATCATCTCTCCATTTAATACAATAGAAACCGTGAGAGAGGCAAAGAGAGAGAGAAAGAGAGAAAGAGAGAGAGAGAGGGAGAGAGGGAGAGAGGGAGAGAGGGAGAGAGAAAAAAAGAGAGAGAGATAGAAAAGTATGATGACTCACAATGAATACGTTCCTTACGTCGATCGACTTAACTACGTAGTATATTACAATTTTTCAGTAACGACGCATCTACATAGTTCATACTATAGTCATATACAATGTATATATATAAAATTAAGTTTTAAAATAGTACATTTGTGGCGTAAGCTTTTCCATTTGCCAAAGCGTAGATAGTTGAGAATTGATTTTTGTTTCGATTTGATTTGATTTTTAGGTTTTTTTTTTTTTCTTTTTTTGTTTGATCGAACGATCGATATATAGATCATTGAGAGTCAAGTGTAGACAATCGACGTTTTACGATTCAAATCGAATATTCTTTTCTTTTCTTTTCTTTTCTTTTCTTTTTTTTTTTCACTTTTTTCCTTGTCTTTTTTTTCTTTTTTTTCCTGCTTTGCTTTTTCGTCGTTGCCGTTATCGTCGTTGTTTTATTTTTTTATTTTCTTGCTAATTCTCTTAATAACAGAATTGTTTAAATTTAATGTTACCCTAAATTCGATGTTTGTATTTGTTAAGCTTAAGTAGTCGAGGATGGATTTTATTTATACTTTTTTTTCTTTATCCTCTCTTTTTTTTTGTCTCTCTCTCTCTCTCTCTCTCTCTCTCTCTCTCTCTCTCTCTCCTTCTCTTTTATCTTCGACGATGAAAATAAACGAAAGATATGCTCTTCTGCATTATTTTTTTTTTTCCTTTTTACGCGAGATTTTTTTTATGCATCATCAATAATTAAATACGATAAGTTGTTACTCTGTCTGATGATACGTCTACGTTAACGTGTGTCAATATTTTTCGTTCTCTGATGTGTAATAGTTCGAAGAATGTCTTATTCATGCTCTACGCGTCAACACTCGAATCCTGGATTTTTTTTTTCTTTTCTTTTTTTCTTTTTTTTTTTGTTTTGTTTTCCTTATACATATATATCAGAATAAATTAAATATGATATCCTTTGTTTGCACCGATCATAGTCTACATTAAAACGTGATATTTTTGATTCGTAAAATCATAGGGGGTGGCTGATGAATCGTCAATTTGCATTTTGATTTCGACGATGTTTTTATGATATATGATATATCTATGTATGTCGTGTGACACTCGACATGTATGTATGTATGTACGTAAAAAATGTATTTTAACTTTTATTAGAACTATCAAAGATGATATAATTCATATATATATATATATATATATGAATTTGGTCAATGAGCCATTATTCATATTTCTCGATGATTTAAATTCGATATCGAGAATATTTTGGTCTCGATGATACATCATAATTTGTCGAGTGACACTCGAAAGAGTCCAATCGGTCTTGAGATTTTTTATTCTTTACTTTTCTTTTCTTTTCTTTTCTTTTCTTTTCTTTTCTTTTCTTTTATTTATTCATTTATTTTTGTTTTGTTTTGTAAGAACGATTAAGATACTCCTTGTGGCTATGATTAAAAAACTCACCGTCAGGTACGAAAATGTTTAGAAAGAGACAATCCTCGCTCATACCCGGATCAGGCTGGTCACGTGGTAGTAATCGTGCATAAAGCTTCTCGTGCAGTTTCAAACGATTTGATACCTGCTGACAGGATGGACCATATTGGGTGGCGTTTTTTATTCCCTTCCAGGTTGGTAAAGGATCCGTCACTGGTATCGAGAAACGTAATTGTCCAATCGGTGGTTGAGCATATGGAATGCCGAGATACTGTATCACCTTTTGACCTCTACCGATGATTACCTAAAGATTGACATCACATCGTACGATTATAATTATTCTTTATTTTATTTCTCTCTCTCTCTCTCTCTCTCTCTTTCCTTTTTTTTTATCTTCGACGATGAAAATAAACGAGATTTGCTCTTCTTATTTCTTTTTTCTTTTTTTTCCTTCTTTTTTCTTTTTATGCGAGATGTTCATTATATCGATTATCATAGAGGATATATATATATATGTATATATATATATATATATGCAAGATATGTTTTTAAAATTTATTTTTTATTAGAAATAATTATGCTCGTCTCATGTTCATCGTAGAATAATAATATCATTAAGGACGGAGGATATATTAATTAGAAGGATAGAAAAAGTAAAGGGAAAAAAATAATAGAGAAAAGAAAAGAACGTTAATGAATTTTACGTGAAGATTTTATTACTTCTCGATCGAAAAGAAATTAATTTGTAAATTATGAATGAGAAAATTGAGATCATAAATGGCTCGATTAAGCTCGTCGTCGTATTCGTTTCATCGTACGAAATTTATAATTCTCTTTTTAATTTCTATCCTTTGATTATACTTCCACTTTTCCCGTTCAATTATCGATCTTAACACGTTCGATTATTTCACATAGAATATAATTCTTGTTCATCGTCAATTTATTTCTAATCATTTAATGTATGCATCGTCGTTAAATAGTAATATTTTTCTGAGTCATCGTTTCTATTCACGAATATTCACGTTAGAATTCTTCGTACATGCAATGCGGTTAATATACGTTTCGCTTTTTATGAAATCGCATTATAGGAAATGTTCAGAATGACCGTGGAAAAAGAAAAAAGAAAAAAAAAAAAATAAAACAATAAAACAATAAAATTACGAAACAAAAGAAATCGGTAGCGATGGAGATCTATGCTCCATTAAAATAAACATAGGAAACTTCCGCAATTTTTTCTTTTGTTTTTTTTTCTTTGTTTGTTTTGTTTTGTTTTTTTGTTTTTTTTTTTTTTTATATTGCGCGTTATACGATAATCCATTTTATATAAAACAAATTCGTCCCAATATTTTTATCGCGTTGTAGAAAATTGCATTATACGGGAGTCTAATTGTACATACATATATACATACATACATACATATATACATGTATGTATGTATGTATGTATATATATATATATATATATATATTTGCGTTAGTCAAGTTTTAACGTCGACTCTAAGTATAAAAAATATAGTCTTAAGAAGATACAGGAGGATCCATTTGAATAAGAATACTTGTTCATTTATAAATAATCATAGTTAGAGATAAAGGATGCATTGTTACTCTAATAAAATAACTATTCCTCATTTATCCATAAAGAGAAAGAAAAAGAGAAAGAGAAAGAGAGAGAGAGGGAGGAGAAAAGGTACATCTTCATCAATTTCCAAACAACATAAAACGTTTGTACGTGTTCCTATTTAAATGTAAATTTAAATTCATTTCTAATATATATATATATATATATATATATATTCTCTATGATAATTGATATATATATATATACATATAGAGAGGGAGAGAGAGAGAGAGAGAGAGAGAGATGATGAAACGTATTATAAACTAAGCACTTTTAATTAACTTACAAATACGAAAAATGGATTCGAATTGAAAGAAAACAATTGTCACGTTTGATTAGTCAAGTCAATGGAATGAAAAGTGCGTGTTGTTTTCTTTCTTTGTTCTCTTTTCTCATTCCTCTTCTTCTTCTTCATCTTTTTCTTTTCTTTTCTTTTATTTTATTTTATTTTATTTTATTTTATTTTATTTTATTTTTTTTTTAATGAATTAACGCATCGAAAACTTTCGATTATCTCTAAATTTTACGATTAACATTATAATCCGCCAAAGATATATTATCCGTATT
This sequence comes from Vespa mandarinia, assembly GCF_050613455.1. Classification (NCBI taxonomy): domain Eukaryota; kingdom Metazoa; phylum Arthropoda; class Insecta; order Hymenoptera; family Vespidae; genus Vespa; species Vespa mandarinia. Next base: position 6,525,266 of record NC_140816.1, on the reverse strand, counting down.
ATCTGATATGTTAAGTTACGTAGATATCTCTTAGCAAAAGGAAAGGTCGAAGAAGAGGAAAATAAGAAAAAAAAAAATAATAAATAAATAAATAAGAAAAAGAAAAGAAGTGGGAAAAAAAGATTTAAAAAAATGAAAGGAAACGTATAAAATTGATCCGTATGTATGTATGTATGTATTTGTTCAATAGGAAAAACAAAAAAAAAAAAGAAAAAAAAGAAAACGTAATAATTCTTTTGCGAAAGAATGCGATCGGAAAATTGTAATTAAATCGTTCAAATGAATACGATCGAGGGATTGATATGCGTTTTCATTGTTATGCTAAATCTACTTTTAATGGGATATCCTCTCGTTGGTATATTTGGTATCGTAAAAGTAATGGCGGCGACGAGGATTGGGTGAATGGAGAAGGGTGAAGGGAAAAGAAAAAAGAAAAAAGAAAAGAAAAAGGAAAAAGAAAAGAGAAGAAAAAAAAACGATCAGAAAGATATAAAGAGAGAAGAAAATATTTTACCTCTTTGCCAGCGACCACTCCTTGATCAGGTATCCTAACAATGGGCGGATCACGAGCCTGTCCTTGTCGTGCGTAAGTATTTTGACTGTAAACGAATGAGATCCTTTCGAAAAGAATGCAAATGTATAATAGACGTCGAATGAAAACGAATAGGATCGAATAGATCGGTGATCTCATTTTCGTTCCCTTTTTTTAAAAAAAAAAAATCCAAGTTGAAATGATTTTCTATTTAGAAATTTAACGTCGTTTAGCTTTTTCCACGTAGAGGGTTGGAACCTCTACTGCAGGAGGATAAGTAACTTCGCGTGACTCCGTCCACAACTTGCTCCACGTTCCGCTCATAAACGACGCGGTACGGAACCAAAGAGACTTGCGCTCTTTGACCTCTCTTTCCTAACTTTCCTACCAACCTCTTTTGTTCAATCCTCCCTTCCTACTTCTAATTCAACCTCCCAACCCTCTGTTCCCACTCCTTTTTCTTTCCCTCTACTTTTCCTTCGACCCAACTTCGTTAACGTTTTTCCATCGAATCCTGGATTTGCGTCAACGTACATGTCATTTTTTTTTCTTTCTCTTTCACCTGGCTTGATCATCGATAAAAACACGTTTAGATTAATCGATAAAACTATCCTGCTAATAATTATATCGCAATTACGTGCCAGAGTAGATTCGAATTTTCTTTTATAGTTATAGTTGTTATCGAGCCTTGAGCGTGTTATTTCGTGTTAGATCGTTTTGTTAAAACACTTTAAGGATTTCTCGTTGAAATGATCTTTAAGTAAAATCTATACATGGAATATTTAATAGGCGCTCGAATTATTCATTTCGTACTTAAATAGGATATTTATTTTTCATGATGTATTTAATGTTAAAACATTTTCAGAACAATAGCCAAAGTGTAATATTTTAACAGTATTTAATTCCATTCAGAGGTCGGGATTTACGATATTTATTTTCTCTCAGATATAAGAGAAAAACGTTTTCTTTTATTTTTTTAACGTCTTAAGATTTAACGTCATATATTTAGACGATTATCGCTTTTATTATTTAAATTATCGACTGTACATCGGTAATATAGGGAAATACGTCGATAATGTCGGTAACGTAGAATATCAATAAATTTATCGACAGAAATAAATTCTTTTATCGTTCGAGTATAACGTCAGATTTCTTCTTTATCGACATAGGATACATATGGTACATAATTAACATGTCTCATCTTCTAATAACATATTACAAATTAGTACAAGGACAAAAGACAATTAGATAAAGATAGATACAAAGAAGATGTTCTATTGAGATCAGAAGAAAAAAAATATTTTTTTTTGTAAATTTCTCGCGTCTATCGGTTTGATATGCATGGTGAAATATTATATTAAATAATGATATAACGTTCATAATATATTCACCAGCTAATTACAAAACTTTGTATAACTTTTGAAGAATGCCTCACTGTAAACGATTATGATATTTGTATAAATATCGATATTTAGATTTTCATAGTGTACAGAGTAGTAGTAATCTAGCTCATTTATATAATACATTTAAATGTATAATTATGTGCAGAGACGAATGAAGAGCTCCGATAATATAAAACTTTAATTACATGCATTATTTCCACCGTAACGCGTGTATACGCTTCTCTACTATATATGTGCACACATTATTCATTGTATATATTACTCATATATATAACAAATTCATAGCGTTTACACACACACACACATACATATATTACATAACATTATACAAATGTATTATACCACTTACTGGTTTAAGTTATAATAGGCATGTATAAGCGCGCATTTATACATACGTAATAATATATCGCAATTAAACTATTATATCGAAATACGATAGAAATGCATAAATGAAGTTGTCAAAACGATTTGACATTTCGTTTTTGTCGTTAAAAACGTGACAAATTCTTAATGCACATATGTTATACATTGTTGTAAACATTATACAATTAAAAATATTATTATTCGTGGCGTAGAAAAGTTTTTAAAAACGGGAATAAAAAAGAAGAAGAAGAAGAAGAAGAAGAAGAAGAAGAAAGCAAAGAAACAAAAAAGAATAGAAAAAAAACCGAATAGAAAATAGAAAAAAAAAAAAAGAAAAAACAAATATATAATATTCGTTCCTTTCGTGAGTACGAGACAACATATAACAAGTAAAATACGATGATATATGCCATTTCAGAGAAGAGAAGAGCGTAGAGAAGATAATATTTATATTTTACGTGAGTATAT
>NC_140816.1:6505000-6515000 GCF_050613455.1 Vespa mandarinia | reverse complement strand
TTACATAGATATACATATATTCATGTATGTATGTATACATCTATGTATTCATTTGAAAATAGGAAAAGCAAAAAGTGATCGAAACAGTTTTTACGAATGTCAACTTGTTCTCTATCGAATGTATTTATTTTAGATGAAATATTTTATATGTATTCACATTTATATATAGACCTAACTCACATACACACGGATATATATATATATATATATATATATATCATATCATATCATATATACATACATATATACCATATCATATACATATATTATATATATGTCACTCACACATATATGATGTTTTATACATATATATATATATATATATATATATATATATATATATATATATATATGATATGGATTATAGAACGAATAATGCTGAAAACGGTACCGTGTAGACGCCAGAATCAGGTCGAAATATTCTCACGTAGGTACCTATGTACATTGGACGTGGTGCATATGTTATCGATAACCCCTCGAAGATTTCAGAGAACGAACGCTGTCGGTATTCCTTTCCGTGGATCGATCGCCATACGATCCGTTGCTTTAGATTCGCGTTAATGCATGCGAAGTTATATACATGTACATAGATTATACATATATACATCTACAAGCATGTACATATATCTGCAATTTTCTACATCTACATACATACGTATGTAAATACATGTAAGATCCTACATATATATATGTATATATATATATATATATATACATATATATATATATATATATATATATATATATATATATATATATATATATATATATATATATATATATATATATATATATATATATATAGGTGATTGTTTCGGTATGTGTTAGATACATTAGATGTGATCAACTGGTTCAACCAGTGTACCAGCATTTCCTAAATAACTTGTTCGGGGAAAATCGTCGAACGAGTGATCTTTCGAAATAACAATTGATCTCTCTTGAGATCTATACTTGTGATACGTAAGTACTTAAAGCGGTCTGTGTGTACGTTAGATACGTAATGCACATACAAATACGAAACGAGACCGAATTGAACTCTGTTAATTCAGCCGATAAAATAAATACAACAGGAAACACGAACGAAACGAAAACAATGAGAAAACGATGCCCAATGATTATTTGCTCGAAAGCCGATGAAAATGTTTTCATGTATTATCAAAGGATGAACAAGAAATTAAACGATTAAGATAAAGTTGATGTATTTTCTTCTTCTTCTGTTTTTCTTTCTCTTTTTTTTTCTTTTGTTTGTTTATTTGTTTTTATATATATATATATATATATATATATATATATATAAATATATAAAAACAAATATATGTGTATATATATATATATATTCTCAGATAATTCATATAAGCTTGTATGTGTATAATAATGTACACGTCTATCTAATTATATATATATTTATATAGAGAGATTTTTAAATAAAATTAAAATTTTTCTCATTATTTTATATTTCTCATCTTGAATTATAAATCTCATTAATATATTTATATACGTAATATCTCAAATATAAGCTCGAACGATATATCTGTCTGCAATGTGTTAAATATAAATGTTTCGTGTATTTATAGAGACGTAGATATATATATATATACATAGATAGAAGTGAACAGATTAATTTTAATTAGTTTCCTTTGATTGATGCAAATCTCTTTTTTTTGTCTTTCTTTCTCTTTCCTTCCTTCCTTCCTTTCTTTCTATTTTTCTCTTTTTTCTTTTTTTTTCTTTCTAAATGCTTCATGTTACAAAAAGATAAACATCGTCAAGTTTGATAACAAAGAGAAAATATTTTCTGAGAACTGAGTTCACCTCATTAGATAATATTTGACCTTGATCAAATATTAATTATATCGAGTAAAAGACAGTAGCGAAAGGTATGATTGAATTATTATATTATGAAATAAACATATATTATTTAATATCTAATTTCGATCTAATAAAAAGTTTCGAAGCTTGATCCTTTAAAAATTCTCATTTATTTCCTTTGTGTGTTTTCTTTTTTTTTTGCTTCTATTTTTCTATTTTCATCTTTTTTTTCTCTCTCTCTCTCTCTATCTCTCTCACGTACCAGATGATCGATAATCGTCGTAATAATAATAATAATAATTGATGGAAAAGACACGCGGCGTAAGTGAGCGTTAAAACAAGGATATTTTTTTCAAAGAGAAAAGAAAGAGACGGCCTGATTCTTTGAAAGGTCTCATCCACCTTCGCCAAGAGGATATGCACGTGAAACAATCGCTTTTTATTTTTTTCCTTTCTTTCTTCCTTTCTTTCCATCTTATCTTCTTCCCGTTTTTCTTTTTTTCCTCTTCTTTTTCTTTCTCTTATTTTTCTTTCTTTCTTTCTTTCTTTCTTTTTCCTTAAAGAAGAAGGAAGGTAGTACCTGAGCTTTCGATGGACCATACAAGGGATCATTTTTCTCTAAAAGAGTTCATATTTCACAAAATTTTCAAAGTCATCCCTTAACGTATACCTACTTTCAACAGGCAAATATTTCTTCCTCTTTTCACGCAGTGTCGAATCCAAAGAACAGAGGTAGATAGGTAGCTAGGTAGGTAGATAGAAATGTAGGTAGGTAGGTAGGTAGGTAGGTAGGTCGGTAGGTAGATATGCATGTATGTAGCTACGTAGGGAGCTATACGTAACATATTGAAATTGATCAAATCCTTGATCTAATCTAATAATCTTGTCTACTTTGTTATATACGGTACCGAGGGAGAATGCGTTCAAAAGTTTCTGATCGTAAAAAGCAATTCGCACATCTGCTAACTCTTTTACGCGATCTGTTTGGGATAACTTTTTATTTCTTTTTTTCTTTTTTTCTTTTTTTTTATTTTTTCACTCGCCTCTCCCCGCCTACCCCCTACCCTTATTTTCATTACTTCCCTCATTTTTAATTCTTTCTGCGATTTTTTCCTCGAGATAAAATAATTGGAACGTAGTAATTTGAAAATTTGCTTTTCCTTCAAAGTTGAAATATTTTATCTTAAAAAAAAAAAAAAGAAAAAAGAAAAAAAAAATAGAAAAAGAAAAAAAATAGAATAAGTAATAAGAAATTGCCTTTGCGGTCGATCGAAATGGAAATGAAATTTTTATTGTATGATTTTATTTTTATCAATAGAAAAAAGATCCAATAGACAAAACGTATTGACTGTTATTAATGATTGATCGATTCTCGATGAGAACCAACGTTCAACGTTTAACGAGAGGAAATGAAAACAGACAGGGAGAGGAAAAAATGGAGAGCAATGAAGAAGAAGAAGAAGAAGAAAAAGAGAGAAAAAAAAGAAGAAGAAAACGAAAGGAAAAACCAAAAGAGATTTTTTCGTGGGTGGGGGGTGGGGGAGGGTTGGGTGGGTTGAAAAAGAATCGATCAGATCGTATCGATTATAATCGGTAAGTATTTCGTTATACATTCATTTTGGCAAGTATTATCGAAATTCTGAGTTTCTTGGCTCATTTTCTACTTAGCTACCTTACCTATTTATCTATCCTACCTACCTACCTATCTACCTACCTACATAACTACATACATACCATTACGTTTATCCATCTACGAACATAACTGCAATCGAAGCGTGGAAAAGGCAACGAGCCGTCCGAGTGCCAAAATGTAAATTTTATACTCGTGCCGAAAAGGTCTACGTATATTTTTTTATTATCGTTGAAGCTTCGCGTGGCAAGTGGCTCGGAACCCCGTTGGATTTAAACACGTACGCGAAAACGAAAAAGAGAGAGAGAGAGAGAGAGAGATATAGAGATAAAGAGATAGAGAGAGAGAGAGAGAGAGAGACAGGCAGAGGATGTAAAAGAGTGAGAAAGAGGGAGAGACAAAGACAGAGAGATAGAGATAGAGAGAGAGAGAGAGAGAGAGAGAGAGAGAATGTTCGCCGAGAGCGTTTCCCCGGTGCGCGTCCTACTTTTCGATTTAATTTTCAGTGACGACACGCGGTGACGTTGTTACATCCTATCGATTTAAATGGAAAATGCGACTCCCAACACTTTTGTCATTCACATCGTTGCGCTTCCCTGCCCTTCGATCGATTTAACGATACCCCTAGTAACTCCCTCTGCCCACCCTTCCGTTGGCCCACCTTCCGCCAAATCGTTCCGCCAAACCACCCTTTCCTCTTTCACATCCTCCTCTTCTTCCTCCTCCTCCTTCATCCTCCCGTATTTTCCTATGTTCTATCTCTTCTTTCTCTTCCGATCCTCCACCACCTATCATCCACCGTTCAACCTTCCTCCCCCGCCCCCTTCTACCCCTGCTTCCCGACCATCCCTATGAGACAGATTTTACTCGTTACCATTATTTCGTGTAAAATGAATTTTTTCGTCGTTTCTTTCTTGGACCACGAGCTTGATACTTTATTTATAAAAAAAAATTACGATTATATCGCATGCTGAAATTATTACGATTAATATTCCTAAATCTCGTGACTAATTGTACACACGGCTCTCATGGAAACTTGTTTTTAACTGTGTTTGTCGAAAGTACATTAACGAAAGAACTTTAGCGAATCGACTATGATATGTTGAAAGTCAAGGGGCAAAAGGTTACAAAAGGTCGCGCTTATTCGTACGGGATTCTAATTATTTTTCTGGAATTACTTAGAAACCAAAAGTTCAGAGCTTTTTGTGGACGCATTTACGAGCCCATAAGCGCGCCTAACATTGCGATTTGCGTTAATGCGAAAGGTTGTAAAACGTTGTAAAATGTTTGAATTAGGTTTTTTTTTTCCTACTTTTACTAATCCCTACTCCTTTCTTTTTTTTTTTTTTTCTTTTTTTCTTTGCTTCTTCTTTTTTTTCTTTTTCTTTTCTTTTTCCTTTTAAAAATTCTTCTCTCGTGCCTTTTATTTTTTCAATTTTTCAATTTCGAATGAATTTATACCACTGTAAGAAAAATATTTCGATTACGTATAAACAGGATTATCGCGTAATAACAGAATTTCGCCATGTTCGCATTGTAAATTTGTTACATCGAAAAAATATCAACGAACGTTTTAATTAATTATTAATCAATTGAGAGAAGTTGTTACTTAATTAGATACATGTATAAACACATACATACACGTATATATGTATGTATATATGTATATCATCATAATATCGAATGCGATCGTTCGCGCGTATGAAAATGAATACACTTTTGGTTACACGTCTGGTAAATATTCATTTGAAATATTTATTTTCCCTTTCCCACCCGAATTACCATCACCTCTCCATTCAACCCCCTATTTCAATTTGTTTTCTCTACGTACGTTTAAATAACCATATATACAAATTATTGTGAAAATGTTTTGTTTCCTCTCTTTTTGCTTCGCAAAAGTAATTTTTCTTCTTCTTATTTTTCTTTTTTTTTTTTCTCTCTCTCTTCTTTCATGTGTTCCTTCTTTTCTGTTTTTTTTATTTTTTTATTTTTTTTTTTTTTTTTTTCTATTGTTTCTCCTTTTATCCTTTTTATTTTTCCACTTTATTCTTGTCGATAAAAATAAAGTTGCGATAAAAATTTCATTTCGATTATGATCTTTAAAAATAGAATAGGTGAATTCGTATGTGTTATTTAGCAGTGGCGATGTCGATGGCGATGACGTTATGATGGTAGCGAATGATGGGGATGGGTTGTAGGGTAGTACGGGAGTGGAGGTCGTGTTAGCTACGGTATAGCGGGGGAAAGGATTGTTGCAGAGATTTTTTATAATACATAGTACCATCATAGGTGCATGTATATTTATTGCAGCTTTTTATTGTTGGAAGAGAGTAAGGGCGAGGGAGAGAGAGAGAGAAAGAGAGAAAGAGAGAGAGAGAGAGAGAGAGCGAGAGAGAGAGAAGGAGAGAAAAGAGATAGAAAAAAAAGGAAAAGAAGAAAAGTAAAAAAAAAGAGCTAACGAAAGTGAGACTGTCGGGATGAAAAATAGAGAGTGAAAGAGAAGGAGAGATAAAGATAGAGATAGAGATAGAGATAGAGATAAAGATAGAGATAGAGATAGAGATAGAGAGAGAGAGAGAGAGAGAGAGAGAGAGAGAGAAAAATAGGGAGAGAAAAATAGAGCGAGCGAACGAGAGAGCGAGAGAGAGAGAAAGAGAAAGACGCATTGTCGATTCCAACCACGCGCAGGGGTAGTACTACTATCAATGGGCGGGGCAGAAGAGAGAGAGAGAGAGAGAGAGAGAGAGAGAGAGAGAGAGAGAAATTGAAGAGAAGATAGAAACGACAGAGACGACAGGGACGATATAGACGACATAGAGGACAGAAACGACAGAGGGAGTGAAAAGCAGAGAAGATGCGATTTTCCAACACGATAGGTCGAATCGTGTATAATTATTCGGACTTAGATAGATGCTTTGCATTTGAGTTCTAGCAGTACAAATGACAATTACTGTACGCTCGATAAGAACATCATCGGGGCTTTAGAACGACTAAGTCATTTGTCGATTCGGGAAACACACACTCTCTCTATCTCTCTCTCTCTCTCTCTCTCTCTCTCTCTCTCTCTCTCTCTCTCTCTCTTTCCTTCTCTTTCTCTTTCCAAGGAAGCTCGATAATATGAATTCATGGAATTATTTTCAATAACGTATATTTCGATTTATTTATATGTATATGTGTATGTTGACTGAATATAGGTATGTATGTATATATGCATGTAGGAGATTTATGTAAAAGTAACAAAAAAATTGTCAAATGCTATTATCAATATATATATATATATATATATATATATATATATATATATATATATGTTTTGTTTTATGATCGTATATTATAAGGAAATATTTTTATATGATAATTTTTACGTGCGTTTATTTTTTTTCTTTTGTTAATCTTCTTCTTCTATGAATTAAGAAAGAAAGAGAGAGAGAGAGAGAGAGAGAGAGAGAGAGAGAGAGAGGGAGGGAGAGAGAGAAAAAGAGAAAGAGAGAGACATACACGGACAGATCGAAATTCTATTTCAATATATTTCTTTTCTTTTTTAGTCTATCAAGATGATTAAAGAACAAATTACTCGCGGATAGAAGTACGAGAATGACATAATTCATTTCCTTCTTGTTTTCATTTTCTTTTTTTTCTTTTTTTTTTTTTTTTTGCTTTCTTTATTTCCTTTATCATTTTTTCAACCCGACAAGAGACACTACGTAAAGGAGAATATCGACGTTCCTGTTAAGGTATAAGCAGATTCATCTCTCTATCTCTCTCTAACTCTCTATCTATCTATCTATCTATCTATCTATCTATCTATCTCTATCCTCTCTCTATCTCTCTCGTTAGCTTCCATAGCTATGAAATTTCTGGAATGTCGACAGGAAGTATGTCGCGCCAGTGTGGAAAGCCCATTTTGAATTACGTATGGAAGTATGTTGAATTGACCGATGGTTAAGGGCGTGGACGGCCGACGCGAAGTGGATTGGCAAAATTCCCATCTGATTCCTCATTCTCGAGTCTACGGGAAAACTGGATTCGTATGGGAACGCGCGCGCGCGCGCGAGCGTGGCATGAGCGAGCAAGCAAGTGCATCTATTTACGCAAAGCGACGCGATCACGCGCACGCAAAAGAGAGAAAGTGAGAGAGAGAGAGAGAGAGAGAGAGAGAGAGAGAGAGAGATAAAAATTCTATGAAAAGAAGAGAAAAATATTATTTTCAATCAACTAACAACAGCCAACCCTTTCTGGATTATTGATTCGTTTTTCTTTCGTTCTTTTTTTCTCTTCTTTTTTTTTTCTTTTTTTTTTCCCCTTTCTTCTTATTCTTTTTTTTTTTTTCTATAGGTTCCTTCTTTTGCTTCCTTTTCTTTTTTTTTTGTGCACTCACGTAATTATTTCTCTCTCTTCCTCTCTCTCCCTCTTTCTCTCTCTCTCTCTCTCTCTCTCTCTCTCTCTCTCTCTCTCTCTCTCTCTCTCTCTGCTACCCTCTTTGTTCGTTCGTTTCTCTTGCTTTCTTTTCTTATTTATTTGATTAGGGGGAATATCACATCGAGGATTTTATCTATTGTTCGATCGATACGAGATTATTAAAGGTCGTAGTAAATATTTATATTAGAGATGGCGGAAGTAATAAAAAGGAGTGATAAAATAAGTGAACAAAGATGCGTAAAATATTTATGAAGTATTGCTTATTTCTTTTTTTTTTTCTTCTCTCTTTTTTTTTTTTTTCGTAATAAGATCGCAATAAGAATACCCATTGAATGAAGAATATTGCTTTCCTTTTAGGCGCTTTTTCTTTTCGTTTTCCTTTCTTTCTTTTTTTTTTTTAATCATCTATGCAGGTTGGGCACCAAAAGTTTTGAAATGATTTTTCAATTTTACGCTTTTCTTTTGCATCTCGATATTTTCTCTCTTTTTCTTTCGTTTTAAAGGTTTTGTTCACTTAAGGATCGTAGTTTTACAAGTTGGCCTTGTAATTTTATACGATATCAAAAAAAAAAAAGAAAAGAAGAAAGGGAAAAAAGAAGAAGAAGAAGAAAGAAAACACAATTAGTAAAGTCTCGGTAGAGAGGGGGGCGGGAGAAAGTAAAGTAAATTAATTTTTAAATAACATCGAAGGTAAGTTATCGGCTCATCTTGTATTTTAAATAAAACGTCTTCGTTTTTTTTTTTTTTTAAAGTTTCATCAATTTTTGAACACCCCATTCTATTGCAATTTCCTTCCATTAGCTAAGCTATAACGCGAGCTTATAGCACGATAATGAATCCTGTTTGAAGTGTACTTTTAATCTCAATCGTGTTATATCTCTCGTTCGACCCATTATCAGACTTCAATCATTTTTCTAATATTCCAAATTCGTATCGACAAAATTCCAGGCTCCCGCAGTTGCAATAAATTCGTATCTTCATCGTTCCCTTATCATTCGCAAAACGAAAGCATCGCCCGCTTTTTTATCTTTTTGCAATTTTTTTTCGTAATTTATTTTTTTTTCGTAATTTTCCTATTTTTCCTTTTTTTTTCGGTTTCCTTCTTTTTTTTTTTTTTTTGTTACCTTTGAAATATCACTCGAACGGAAGGAATATTTAATATCTTAAATTATAAAATAAGTTGGGTGCATATACGCACATAGACACACACGCACGCACACGCATATATATATATATATTTTTTTTTTTTTTCATTAAACTTAAACTCTTCGAAATTTGAAATATATCCCTCTTCATGTCTAAGAATTTTTTCACTCAATTTATTAATTTTCTTTCTCCTTATTATCTGAAGATAAGAGCGACGATAAAATATGTAGATAAATAACTACGTATAGGTATCGTACGTGTATTTTTTAATATACACTCTTTGGAATTTTAAATCCTTTTATATCTTCGAATTGTAGTTCCTCGATTTTTCTCTCTTCTCCTTTTTTTCTTCTTTTTATGAAAAGAGAGAAAAAAAAGAAAGAGTGAGAGAGAGAGAGAGAGAGAGAGTGAGTGAGAAATAGAAAAACGTCAGCCCCTAAGGGTACATAGATATAACACGTACGATGGAACTCTCTCTCTCTCTCTTTCTCTCTTTCTCTCTTCTTTTTCACTCACTCTTTTTCGCTTGGTTAAAAATCGACAAAGTGCCGATCTTTACCCGTCAACCTTTCTCTCTCTTTCACTCTCTCCCTCTCTCTCTCTCTCTCTCTCTGTTTCTTGCTTCCTTTTTTTATCCTTCTTTCTTTTCTCTTCTTTCATTTCTTTTTTCCTTCCTTTTTTTCTTCTCTCTCTCTCTCTCTCTCTCTGTCTCTCCCTCTCTCTCCCTCTTCCTTTCTCTTTTTTTCTTTTACCCTCTTTAATCTCCTTACGCGTGCGTGGAACGAAAGACGTAAGGTAGACTAGCACGACGTATATTGAGTTTCGTTGGAGGATGAAGAATTTCGCGGTGCGAAGAAAACGAATCGCATGCGTCTCGCTAAAAGTGAGTGTACCTATACGAGAGGATGGGAGCGGGACTGAGTGAGGACGGTGTTGAGGATGGAAATGGGATGGAGGTGGGGTAGGATTGCGGGTGGAAATAGGGACTGGAAGTGG
>NC_140816.1:6495000-6497500 GCF_050613455.1 Vespa mandarinia | reverse complement strand
GAGAGAGAAAGAGAGAGAGAGAGAGAGAGAGAGAGAGAGTAGTCTCGTAGAAACGTAGAAAATAATTAAAAAACGAAGGTGAGAAGTAACGGAACAAGTTGAAAGTGAAGTAGATATTAAATCAGAAAGAAGTAGGACAGACGGACGGAGAGAGAGAGAGAGAGAGAGAGAGAGAGAGAGAGAGAGAGATTTAAGGAAGTAACGATAAGGATAGAAAGAGAGAGAGAGAAAGATTTAGGGAAGTAACGATAAAGAAAGAAAGAAAGAGAGAGAGAGGGAAAGAGAGAGAGAGAGAGGGAGAGAGAGAGAGAGAGAGAGAGAAAGAGAAGTTGAAATTTAAAGATGAAAATAAATTAAAATGAAAGTCGTTTAATGGATAACATTAATAAACTCTTGAAAACTTTTATACGATTTGAATTAATAGAAATATATGTATAGATAATACGTAAATGCATGTTGAACGAGTTATAATATATAATATAATGGAGTATATTGGTAGTAGATCATTAAAGTAGTTTAATTCGTAATAATAGTAGGATCAATCTATAGAACTTGAAGTACTTACATTAAACTCGAGTATATACGTGCATCATTCTCTAGAAGAGATAAATCCGATCTCTCTCTCTCTCTCTCTCTCCCTCCCTCTCTCTCTCTTTCTCTCTCTCTCTCTCTCTCTCTCTCTCTCTCTCTCTTTATCCCTTTCGAACGAGTAAATCGTCCAAATGGATATATCGGTGGTGATGATGGTGGTGACTGTGATGGTGGTTGTGGTGATGGTGTTGGTGTGGTATTGGTGATATTGGCGATGGTGGTGTATGGTAGTAGAGAGAGGTCGTTTCTATTGACCACAAAATCGTTTCTAATTCCTATCGAAGACGTGCATATCTAATGGACGTTTATGTCGTGCATATTTAATGATTCTAGGATTTGTTGCTCGTTAAGTTCCGTTTTTTGAATTAAAATGGTGTAGGTTAATTTAGGAAGGAAGGAAGGTAACTAGGTAGGTAGGAAGAAACGAAGGTAAAAAAAAACGAACGAAGTAAGTAATCAAGTATATAGTTCGACGAAGAGGTTAACGATTAGATCATTTCCTTTTGAGTTAAATTAATGACGACAATCTAGTTGAATATTTCACGGTTTGATAGACGGTATTAACGAGTGTGGCGTACGAAGTTCTAAACCTCAAATGCGTCAGCAACATCAGCACCAACAAAACAGCACCAGTAATAGGAATAGAAGGAATAGCTATAACAGCGCCAGCAGTACCAATACCATCAGCAGTAACACCACCAGCAGCAGCAGCAGCAGCAGCAGCAGCAGCAGCAGCAGCAGCAGCAGCAGCAGCAGTAGCAGCAGCAGTAGCAGTAGACACTCTGATTGCTAGTACCAAGCAGGGAATGAACAATTTTAGGTGGACCAATAATACGCCGACCACCGCAACCTTGTGAAAATCTATTCGGTCTACGGATTTTCTATGTCTTCGAAGAGAGAGAATCCTATCTCCGAAGCCATCCACCAAATTATGCTTCCAGACACGTAAACATAGATAGTACGGTCACGTCTCGTTTTAGCGCATATCGGAAAGTGGGACAGTTTCTCCGACAAGAGAAACGGAACGGGCTTAAATTGTAACCAACACTCCTTGTCCTCTCACGATTTCTCCTATCCACGTTCTCTCTGTGAACGGGATCTGTATCACCTTTCATTGAATTAAAAAATAAAAAAAAAGGAAAAAAAAAGGAAAAGAAAAGAAAGTAAAAAAACATGGAAAAAAGAAAGGGAAAGGAGAGAGAGAGAGAGAGAGAGAGAGAGAGAGAGAGAGAGAGAGAGAGAGAGAGAGAGAGAGAGAGAGAGAGAGGGAGAGGGATGAGCCAAACGAGTTCTTAGCGTTGATTCTTTTTTCTCTTTTTTATTCGTATTATTACGAACATTAAATTATTTATATATATATATATATATATATATATATATATATATATATTACCATTATAGAGGAAACATTCATATTTCTATATACATAGATGGAAATAAAACTAATTAAAAATATAATGTTATTTATACTGTGTATGATAATTAATTAATGCCTTTGAATATACATTAGGTGCAATGTGTGATAGAATATTATAATTTATTTATTATTTCTATTATATCATAAGAAGTAGTAATAGAAGAAGAAATAGAAGAAGAAGAAGAAGAAGAAGAAGAAAAAAAGGGAATATATAAACCGATTATGATAAAAATTATACCCACGATGATATATTGTATTTACGTAAATGTCCACAAGTAAATATATATTAGAACGTACTTTAGTTTAGAGATATTAATAAATAATAATAAGTGCTAAAAGGGCACTTATACGTTCTTTAGAAATGATGTTTTACAAGAGGATCCATTGACGTCATCAAATTAAATCTTGCGAAATTTCTCAGGGATAGTTCAAGATAGCTCGCGTTAATTGCTCAAAGACGATTTTACTTTTTGTCACTTAACGTTTGCCCAA
>NC_140816.1:6485000-6487500 GCF_050613455.1 Vespa mandarinia | reverse complement strand
TAGCAGAGTTTGGGAGACTCTCTGATAGAGAAGGGACAGGGTGATGGGGACGGAGGGGTAACGAGCGTAGGATCGCGACAAGATCATCACCATTAATCATACCGAATGTTACGGGGACGGATCGCAAGATAATTCTTCCATCTCGGCATATAACGCGTGACACTGCACGTATGTACTTACGTATATATATATATATATATATATATATATATATATATATACATATATATATACATATATATATATATATATGTATGCATGTATGTACGTATGTATGTATGTAGGTAGGTAGGTAGGTAGGTAGGTAGGTAGGTAGGTAGGTAGGTAGGTAGGTAGGATAGGTAACCTATGCGAGTTTCTCTAACGCGAATTCCTATCGCGAATTTTCCCCTTCCCTTCTCACCCTATCAACAACCAACTCAAGCTACCCATCCACTCACCCACCCACCCACTTATCAACCACTTCTTTTTCCTACAATATATTGATTCCCCATTTGAAAAGTTTCGTTTTAATATTATCGTATACTTACCAACCTTAGGTAAGATAATATTATTTAAACTCGTTGAAATTTTCTAGTTCACGTTTTTATCCATTAAATAAGTTTTCAGCCGTTTAATATTATCGGATATAAATTACTTCTTGAAATAGTTCATGAATAATTTTAGAAATGTTAATTTCAATTATTAGAGGGAAGAATGTTAAACGGATAAGTAAGGGAAACTTTCTTTTATATATATATATATATATATATATATATATATATGAATTAAATGTATTATTAATTTTCGAAAACGAGACTATGTAATTTCGATAGAACATTCAAACGTTAATAAGAAATTATAATCTCGAAATATAATTTATATCCGATAATTGTTATTTAAGTTATTGTTAGATTAACTAACTGTCGAACACTCTTATTTTTTTTTTCTTTTTTTTTTTCTTTTTTTTTTCTTTTTTTTTTTTTTTTTTTTAATTAATAAGAACGGCGGCGACGACGGCAATAATCTTCCTTCCTTTCTTCCTTCCTTTTTGTCATTTCTCTTATTTGAATTATTTTTTTTTCCTTTCTTCCTTCCTTTTCTTTTTTTTTTTTTTCCTGTTTGTTTTTGTTTACGATAACTTACGAAAGGATTATCAATACGATTAATGTCGAGAAGAAAATTGATTCGTTATGAGGTAAGGTGGAAACTTTTGTTGAACTGTGTTGCATGGCAGCAGGATTGTCGCCTTTGATGACGAGTACCAATACACGTGCCGGTAATGCATTGCTGGTTTCGCAGGTGTAGTTGCCCGAATGTCGATCGGATGCACGTGGCACCTCCAACCAACTTTCACGTGCTATCAGATCTGTGCTGACGTTGACGCCGCGTTCGATGTCGTAGTTGATCATTCGATAGTTGTGGTACCAGAAGAGATAAGACGGTGTCTCGGTAGACTTCCTGACAACGCAGTGAAGCTGTAGAGTACTTCCGGGCCTCACGTATTTCTCTGGGGGTCCGCTTATCTCAGCTCTGGCCTCTGAAAACGAGAACGAAGAACGAGAAAAAGAGAGAGAGAGAGAGAGAGAGAGAGAGAGAGAGAGAGAGAGAAAGAAAGAGAGAGAGAGAGAGAGTGAGTTGTCAGGGGGCATGAAACGTGAGCAGTTTATTTCTCACCCTCATTCTTACCTCACCCTTATCCCATCCTACTCCATCCTATCCCTAAACGGCTCAACCCCTTCTTTCCTTCCTTCTTTCTTTTATCCTTTCTTTCTTTTTCTGTCTGTCTTTCCTTCTTTCTTTCTTTCTTTCTTTTTTTTTTGTTCTCTCTTACACGCAACAAGAGGTTGTCATTTTTCTTTTTTCTTTTTTTTTTTTTTTTCAAACGTGCGATCAAGGAAAAAAAATGTATTCCCAATTGTTTTCCACGTGCGAATACCATTTCGAAATATCGTATTATAATACGTCATTGTTGTTTTAATTTATCAAGAACTATATATATATATATATATATACACAATAGATAAGTTATTCTATGTGTTAGCGGTAATACAATTGAAAAACAATTATTTTAATGGATAAACTTGTATTTGTTTAAAAGTTCTAAATTCTTATTTCACAAATTTCGAGATTCTTGATAGGAAATATATTGGTCGAATTGTTCTCGATAAAATATTTATATCAATTGTCGATCTTCGAACAAATATGTGACATAAAAAAATATACCTATATATATATATGTATATATTTATTCATTTATTTCGCATGTACGAATTTTTAGAGAGAGAAAAAAAAAGAAAAAAAAAAAAGAAAAAAAGAAACGAAAATTGATATCTCGAGTGAAATGTATCGATACCAAACATAAATATTAGCGTCGTTTCAATCGCTAGGCAGCAGCTTGGAAAAAACGAATGGAAAGAAAACGTCGGTGTCCATAACTTTTACGAGATCTACTAAAAGTGGGATTGGAAGGATACATAGGTAGAAAAGGAAAGAGAGAGAGAGAGAGAGAGAGAGAGAG
>NC_140816.1:6462500-6480000 GCF_050613455.1 Vespa mandarinia | reverse complement strand
GTAGAAGAAAATTTCTATCCAAATTTTTTTCTTTTTTTCTTTCTTCTTCTTTTTTTTTTTTTTTTTTCTTTTTTTTTCTAACGAACGATCCTTTTCAATAAAAAAAAAAAAATAATTTACAAATTTAATTCACTCGATTCTTTCCTCATTTTCGTTCTTTCCTTTTTTCCTTTTTTTTTTCAATTTTTTGATCCTTTCTATTTTTTTTAATTTTTTCTTTTTTCTTTTTTCTTTCTTTTTTTTTTTTTTTTTTCCATCGTAACCAATTGTTGAGAGCTGTCATGGATAGAGAATTCGTTTCGAATGTTATTTCCAGTAGCATTTGGGGGAGAAACGGTCCAAAATGAAATTCCCTTTAACCGCATTTAGAATCCTATCGTCGTAGTCGAATGAAATCGGGCATTTTCTTTCGTTCGAATTTAATCACCGAACGTTAAATCGAAAGAATTTTATGGAAATAAAATAAAGAAGAAGGGGAAGAGCGAAGAAAAGAAAAGAAAAGAAAAAAAAAAAGGAAGAAAGAAAAAGATAAAAGGAAGACAATACCTACTTGCGAAACCAAAATTGAAAACTTGTTTCGTTTTTTCGAACGTTTATCGATACGATGAAAACGTTTAAACGAAGTAACGTCGAAGGACGTTGACGCGAGAAAGAACGAAAGAAAAAGGAAAAAAGAACAAGAAAAAAAAAAAAGAAAAGAAAAATAAAAGAAAACAAAATGCAGAAACAAAGGGAAAAAGAAAATAATAGTCCACAGAGCCCGATATAAAAGTCCCTGGATGGGACCGAGTGATAGAAAAAAAAAAAAAAAAAAGAAAAAGAAAGAAAAAAAGAAAGAAAGAAAGAAAGGATAAAAAAAAATAAAAAACAAAAAATTCAAACAAACAAATAAATACATAAAAAAAAAGAGAAAAATAAAAAAATCAATCTCCCTTTTTGCAGGACACTTATTACTAGACCGGTACTTTCAATTTTGCAATTTGAACGTGAAATAATTATAAGTCAAAAAGAAAATCAGAAAAAAACAAAAAGGAAAAAAGAGAAAACAGTGAAAAACATTAATCAATAGATATCGAATATGAAAAAAAAAAAAAAAAGAAAAAAAAAGGAGAAAATGAAATTCCTCCAAACGAAGCAACCATTGCTTCCCTGCCATGTATCATCATTCGTCATCAAAGAAACATTTCTCTTTTTATTTCTAATGCATACGTACGTACGTTCGATGGAATTAATTTAAACGTAAACAAAAAGGTAAAAAAAAACCGAGAGACTATGAGAGAGAGACTGACGTGAATTACGTAAGAAACAGAGCTTAAATAAATATAAGACGTAATATGTGAGGATAAATTTATTGTTTATTATTATCACGATAACGTCGCTTGATAATCTCTAATGAGAAATAGAAAATAGATTTTGTTGTTCATTACAATACGCGAGAGAATGATCCAAAAGGAAGTAATAAAATCAAGGAAGTAATAAAATCAAGAAAGTATGCTTGACGTATGAAATCGTATTTTGTAATTATTTCATACGATAAATAATGTTATGGCACTATGAAATTTTGATGTTTGGTGCACGCGAATTTCAGAAAGATCTCTCGAATTTCCAAGGTAAGCTTTAATTTCGAAGATACGACAAAAGGAAGGAAGGAAGGAAGGAAGGAAGGAAGGAAAGAAGGAAGGAAGTGAAAATATTCAACCTTCGTCTGTCCGTTCGTTCGTTGGTTTGTTCATTCGTTGGTTTGTTCGTTCGTTCGTTTGTGCGATCGAAAGGTGACATATTTGTTGAGCCATGAATTCTTACGATCGTTACCGTTTGCGGTCGTTACTTAAATCCTACGTCAGCAGCATTTCCCGTTAGACCTTGTAAGGTAGAAGAGAGAAATCGAGAAAAACGAGAAATCGAGAAAGATATATATTTATGTGTGTGTGTGTGTGTGTGTGTGTACATATATATATATATATATATACAAATATATATAGCTAGATATATATATTGAGAGTGTCCCATTTGAAGTTTACGTTATTTCCAAAAACTATAGTAGCATGTTAAAGAAAAAAAAAAAAACCGATGTTTCCAATGAAACTTACTCCTATTTCGAAAAGTTTACGAATAACAATTATTTTCAAAAGCTATAGTAGCGCGTTAAAAAAAAAAAAAAAAAAGAAAAAAAAAACTGATGTTTCCAATGTAACTTACCCCTGTTTCATGAGTTTTACAACAATTATTTCCAAAAATTATAGTACGTTTAAGAAAAAAAAAAACAATGTTTCCAATGAAACTTACTCCCATTTCGAAAAGTTTACGGACAACAATTGTTTTCAAAAACTATAGGACGTTTAAATAAAAAAACCAAAAAAAAAAAAAAAAATTAAATGTCACATACACAAATGTGACGTTTTTGTTTTTTTCCTTTTTTCCCTCTCTCTTTTTTCTCTCTTTTTTTTTTTTTTTTTTTTTTCTTAATACGAAACTGTACATTTGAAAGAGATCAAAGCGTCGTCTTCGACGAGAACTCTCGAACTACGAAAGTTGAACTACGACTCGTCTATCTGATAAAAACGACGTGTAGAGTTCTTCGTAAAAAGTCGAATCTAAAGAAGATTTATAACCACGGTAAGATGTAACATACATTCACTACCAGCCCTTCATCTCGTCCGATTGCCCGATTACCTCTTGTCCTTTTTCTCGAAACAAATGAAATTTTATTCTTTTTTCTTTTTTTTATTTTTCTTTTTTTTTTTTTTTTATTTTTGAAACATTTTTTCTTTTTATCGAAACGAACTACAACTAATTCGGGAAAGTTCGTTTCAAAACTATTATAGTTCGGTAAATAATAATAATAATAATAATAATAATAATAACAATAATAATAATAATAATAATAATAATAATAATAATAATAATAATAATAATAATAATAATAGAACGCATAATTCGCCTCGAGCGGGAGACACCCTTTGTATGATGCAGGATATTTCAGAAATATGGTGGGTTATAATTTAGGATAAAAAAAAGAGACAACAAAAAAATAAAAAGAAAAAAATAAAGTCCGTGCAAACGTAAGTATAATACGTGAATGAATGCCCTTGTATGTGATCCTTCTTTCGCTAGACACAGCCATTTTTTTTTTTTTCTTTTTCTTTCTTTGGTTCCTTTTTAATTCTCTTTTCGTTGTCTTTTAATTATTATATTAATCTTTAACACGTTGTTACGCGATTTACACATGTGAATCGACGTTAAATGCTTTCAATTTTGACGGAAAATATAGCGAGTACGAAAAAACGAATAGAACTTTTTAAACGTCTTATAGACGATGTTATTTTTTCCATGCGAATTTTCTTTTCGTTTCTTTTTCCTATTTTTTTTTCTTTTTTTTTGTTTTTTTTTTTTTTTTTTTTTTTTTTTTTGTCAAATCCCTCGTGAAACAATTCAACGTTACGTACTATAACTGTTACGTGCTATATATTTAAATATATACCATATATCTATCCCCGATCCTTTGGATCTATTGGAAGATCTATTGAATTTAAGTAAGTACGAGGATCTATGGGTTCGATTAATTGAGATCAATCTCATACGATCAATTAGATTTATTTAGGTGTGAGAAAAAGAAAAAAAAAAAAAAGAAATTATTTTTCTCATTGAAATTAGATGAGATAAGTGTTGATGAGTGACAGGAACGGAAAGTTAACAGTATCACGAAAAACGATTATGTCTTGGAAACATCTTTGAAGATCGATCGTATCTTTTATTTTATATTTGTTCAATGTGGATATTGGTTATTGACCATATTGTTTTGAAACATTCTTACACACACACACATATATATATATATATATATAAAGGATATATGTATCATTATGTAGACATATATATATATATATATATATATGTATATATAGAATATATGTATTATATTGTGCATAAAAGAGAGAAAGAAAGAGTGAGAGAGAGAGGAACACAGTGTATGTAGGTTTGAAGTGGTAAAAGCTTTGTGTTAGAGAGTGATATATATATATATATATATATATATATATATATATATATAGAGAGAGAGAGAGAGAGAGAGAGAGAGAGTCAAGGCTTTAGAAATTTTAAGTTAAACCGTTGGTCGTTGACCAAGTATAAGAGGATCGAGATTTTAGAGTTAGATGTGTGTGGGTGGTTGCAAGAGGAGAATGCTGAGAAAGGGTGACACACGTTCGCGGCAGAAGGTTATAGGATCAGGTGTTATGTAGCAAGGTAAACACCAAGTCGACACCCAATGACGGCCTTTGACATGCTTTTACCTTTAGACACACAGAGAGAGAGAGAGAGAGAGAGAGAGAGAGAGAACTCCTTCCCATTGCTGTCACGGCCAAATGCGAATCGACCAATACTATCGAAAGATTTGGATCGAGCTTAAACGCATCGAATACACTATCCTACCTTGGAAAAGGGCCATGAGTTCTCGTCGTTGCCAAATATCGTCAGTAAGCCACTTTCAATGGCACTATCTCTTTCTCTGTCTCTCTCTCTCTCTCTCTCTCTCTCTCTATCTCTCTCTTTATATATGTATATATATGTATGTGTGTGTGTGTGTGTGTATATCTTTCGAGAAAAGTAATTCTTATTTTTTTTTCTCCTCCTCCTTCTTCTTCTTCTTCTTCCTCTTCTTCTATTTTCTCCTTGGTTTTTTTTCTTTTTACTCTTAGATTTGATTTTTTGTTTATTCGAACGTACAATCACGATCAATCACTTTTTCGAAACATTTTATTTGTTTTACGAAAATAGAGAGAGAGAAAGAGAGAGAGAGAGAGAGAGAGAGAGAGAGAGAGAGATACGTGATCTCTTTATAATACATACATATATTTTTTTATTTTTATGCTTCGCATATATATTTGTTTTGATATAAAAAGTTATAAAACATACAATAATCCAATCGAACGTTATTGCATCGTTCTCGATTACACAAAAAATAAACTTCGTCGAGTGTATATAACTACTTATCTATATAACTACTTATCGTTGAAAAACAATGAAGGATAATCATATTTTTGTTTAAAAAAAAAAAAAAAAAAAAAAAAAAAAAAAAAAAAAACCGGAAAAAAGAGAAAAAATGATAACATCGAGATATCGTACGTTTCGGTATGTCGTCGGTGAATTCACGTAAGCTTCTCGCATTCTTTCCTTCATTTAAATTTTTATTATATTTCGTTAAGTTATCGCTCATTTCGACGATTCGAAATCTCATTAATATTTTGGAAAAATTTTCCTGGGTAAAAAGAAGTCCAAAAGAGAAAAAAAATAGAAAAAAAAATCTTTACATCTTGAAATCATCTCGGGCAATTGAGATAGATACACAAATACATACTTACATTTATGCAAATATATATATATATATATATATACATGCATAAATATATGTATATATGTATGTATATACTATTGGGAGATTGCAATACGAAATTCCTTTTGTTTCATTGGTACATTCATTCCGACACGACCTTTCACGTTTATCCAATTTAATCTTGGAGCTTTACGCGGGTCGACGTATCTCGCGCGCAAAAGTTTGCCTAAGCGAAAAAAGAAAGAGAGAAAGAGAGAGAGAGAGAGAGAGAGAGAGAGAGAGAGAGAGAGAGAGAGAGAGACAGAAATCTTTGAAGGATCGTAAAAAGTTCGCGACCTTATAGATCGCAAACCGTACGAAGTGGATTTCTGGCAATCTGGGTGATCCTTCGGGTGATACATAGGATGAAGTATGGCGAATGAGAAATAGGAAAGAAACAAAACGAAAGAAAAGAAGAAGGAAGGAGGAAAGGGAGGAAAAGAAAAAAGAAGAAAGAGAAAAACAAAAAGAAGGGAAGAGAGAAAAAAGAAACGAAGAAGAGAAATAAAGAAGGATAGGTAAGTAGAATAAAGTAGTAGAAAAAGTAATAGTAAAATAGATCGCGTTGGCCGCGAGGTCGATGTGAAATCTAAATGCAAATATCTAAGCGAGAATAAATTCGTGTAAAAGGTTTGGGGGGGGAGGGGGAGGTGTGTACACTAACCGAGAAAGTGGAAGGAAGAAAATAGAGGGATAGGCGGAGGAAAAAAAACAAAAAGGAAAAAAAAGAAAAAAAGAGAAAAGGAAGGAAAAAATAAAAAGTGTAAAAAAAAAAAGAAAAAAGAAAAGAAAAAAGGAAGAGAAAGAAGAAGATTCACGCCCTGTAATTCGAGGCTATACCTACGTAAATTTTTTTCTTCGAACGTCTTTTGCCAAGATCTTTACCATCCTCTTATTTTTTATTTATTTATTTTTTTTTTTCTCCTTTTTTTTTTCTTTCCCTTCTTTCATTGAAATTCGAGGATAAAAACGTATGAGTCTCGGTTAAGAGAGAGAGAAAAAAAAAGAAAGAAAAAAAAGAATAGAAAAGAAGAAGAAAAAAAAAAATAAACGGAGGAAGAAAAGAAACAAAACTCATGCAGGGCTGTATCTATCATAAGGCATATTAAGCGTGCAAGCTGGGACCTCGTTTTTATATGAGAACCATTATTTCAAAACCTTATACTGCTTTTCTTACGCACATATATATATATATATATATATATATATATATATATATATATATATTTCTATTTTATTAAAATGAGAATTATTTTACGGGGAAACGTTTGCACTTTTATTGTCAAAGAACTAATAAAAAATACACAAATAAATAAATAAATAAATGAAGCGTATGTAAATGTTATTTCAAAACCTTACATTACTTGCCTTTTATATATTTCTATTTTATTGAAATGAGAAGTATATTATTACAAGAAAATGTTCGCACTTTTATTTTCAATAAATTAAAGTATTTAAATAAATAAATAAATAAATAAATACATAAATAAATAAATACATAAATACATAAATAAATAAATAAATAAATAAATGAAAAAGAATATGGAATCATTATTTTAAAACCTTACGATACTACTTGCCTTTTATATATTTCTATATTACTGAAATAAAAATTTACGTTACGCGGTAATGTCTGCATTTATTTATTATAACTTTAATTTATTTTCAATAAATTAAACTAAACTAATAAAAAAGAAAAGAAAAGAAAAAAGAACAAAATAAATAAATAATAATAATAATAATAATAATAATAATAATAATAATAATAATAATAATAATAATAATAAATAATACTTTAATGACGTTGCTCGTAAGGGCCTTCTTTTTTTGAGAATAACAAATGCAACCCAGAATAATACTGAACGTGATAAGTTTTTGGATGATGACAAATGATATGATATAATGACGTTGACGATGACGATCACGATGAACTGAAATAAGGATTGAAAGAGAAAAAAAATGAAGAAGATATTCCATTGGAGAAATTGTACGACATGGTTCAAAAATAAATGCAAACATTTGGTTTTGGATTTCGCCGTGGCTCGTAAACCATTCCGCGAAGGTAAAGGTTGCCAAAAAAAAAAAAAAAAAAAAAAAGAGAAAAAAGAAAAAAAAGAAAAAAATTCTTCAAAAGGTTGGAACTGGAAGAAAGTAGTTCTACGTTACTTCTTTAAGCCGTTCTCAAAGCCGTTTCGCCCGAAGGCTTAGAGAATACCTACTACTACTTGTTGTTCGATATAAAAAGAAAAAAGAAAAAAAAAAAAAGAAAAAAAAAAGGAGAACGAACGACTAAGCGAACAAGTATAAGAATGTTTATGTGTATGAGAATGTGTGTGCGTGTGTGTGCGTGTGTGTATGCGTGAACAAGATAGTAACGTTGATTTCTTATCAGAAAATCTTTACATCTCTTAGAAACATGCATTTTATGAATACTAAGATAAGCTATTTCTTGGGTATGTTCTCTCTTTCTATCTTTATTTTTTTTTTTTTTTTTTTTTTTTTTCTTCATCTTCTATTCTACGTAAGCATATACTTATTTGCATGCTTGTAGATCAATATTTCAATATTTCTTTCTTTCTTTCTTTATTTATTTATTTTTTTCTTTCTTTTTTTTTTTTTTTTTTTTTTGTTGACGTACATATACGCAATTTTCCTATCGATTATCTATTATTAATGAGACGAGACGAGACGAGACGAGACATTTATACGCATAATTTATACGCAATAATTCTTAGTCCTTATTGTCATAATTTTCGCGAGAGCAAGACAAATAGATAGACAGATAGATAGATAAATAGATAGAGAAAGAGAGAGAGAGTGAGAGAGAGAGAGAGAAAGTAAAATCGGAAAAGAGAACTCTCTTGGTCTTTTAACGAAATTACTTTATCCCGACATTGGATCTTACAAGAGTATCCAACAATCCTTTTGTCTTTGAGACAGAGACTCGATTAAATGACTTCTTTTCTTTTTCTTTTTATTTTTCTTTTCTTGTTTGCTTCTTTTTTTCTCTCTTTTTTTTTTTTTTCCTTGCATTTCCCCCCTTCTCTTTTTAATTCTTTTTTTTTCCCCCCCACCCTCTTTCCTTTAATTCTTTCACCTCACTTTTCCTATCCCTTACGTTTTTCTCTATAATGACCGCAAAATATCATTTCCTTTTTATCCCCCACTTACAAACGTTTCAATATTGTTGCATTTTAATTTTGCGAGAAGGGTATCTTTAACAGAACGAATAGAAGCTACGAATGAATAGATTTCGAAATAGGTTCGACCGATTCTCGGTTGAATTAAATGTAATCGACTTGATAATTACGATGAGTAGCAAACTCGGAACGTTAATTGCACGAAAACACTCGTTATTAAAATCCTCGACGAGCTATTTAATGGCACGCGTGCACGCTTAACGATAAAATTGCTTAACCATTATTCCGATGTTTTTTTCGAGTGGGCGGACTCATTAGGGGAGGGCTGGATCGGTGAGGGGGGAAAGGAAATAAAAGAAAAAAGAAACCAAAAAATACAACCCAACACCATCCACTAACTCATCTCATTTACGTTTTAATAATTCATCCGCGAGTTGATCGACGGGAGAAGAAAGGAATGAATAAAAAAAATAGAAAGAAAGAAAGATAGAAAAAAAAAGAAAGAAAGAAAAAAAAAAAAAAAAAAAGAAGAAGAGACAAAAACGATTAATTCAAATTACTTTCTGTCCTTCCTCCTTTCTTTCTTTTTCTTCTTCCTCGAATATAAATTCTCAATGAAAATAATAATTCTCTTCGAATTTCGTCGTTATCTGACGGGGAAATGTGGGCGGATAGGGGTGGGGGTGGGTGGGTTGGAGAGAACGGGAAGAAAAAAATAAAAAAAAAAAAAAAAAAAAAAAAAAAGAAGTTAAGCTACCATTATAATATTTTATCTGTTATATAAAAACTGTCAATGCTTACCGACAACCTCGAGAAACAAAAATATGCTTGTAGGTGGATGCGTTGACACTTGGCACTGATAAAGTCCCGCGTCTCTTCCCTGTACGTATTTTATTTGCAACGTCCAATCCTCGCTGTGGTGAAAGTGAATCGCTTGAAAGCGCTCGTCGTTAGCGTACGTTATCAGACCGACCGTCAATAATTCCTGAACAGTCTTACGCTTTATCCACGATACCTGAAACATGGTTTAAGGAAGAGAGGAGAAAAGAAAAAAGAAAAAAGAAAAAAAAAAAAAAAGAAAAAAAAAATAAGTAAAAAAAAAAAGAAAAGGACACTTGTCAGTACACACGTTAAATCACAGATCGATCAACTATTAGAAATCGATTCTAATCTCTCTTCTACTCTATTCTATGTATTATACGTATGTGCGTGCGTATATGTATGCATGTGTGTATGTGTGTGTGTGTGTGTGTGTGTGTGTGTGTCTATGTTTGTGTATGCGTTACCTTGTCTCTTTTCCGTGTATGTACTTACATATGTATGTGTTTAAAGAGGATTCACGATGACATGAAAAAGTTTGCGGTTCGTTTTCACTGATAGAAATTTCGAACGATCCTTTCTCTCTCTCTCTCTCTCTCTCTCTCTCTCTCTTTCTCTCTCTTTCTCTCTCTTTCTCTCTCATTGTTTTTTTTTTTTTTTTTTTATTCGAATAAACTTTTACAATTTTCGTAATATCATATATTTGTTTTTTTGCTTTGAAATTTTCTTTGTCCCTTGTTTAATATCATCATTCATCGTATAACGTAGAAATCCTTAATAGAATGTTTTAGATACCCAGTCGTGTTATCACATATTATAGTTTCCATATAAAAACCAGATTTTGGCAGGATTTCTGTCTCTATATCAATCTCTCTCTCTCTCATTCTCTCTCTCTCTCTCTCTCTTTGTTTTTCTCTCCCACTACTCTACTGTGCAGAAGCAGACATCGATTACGCAGAGAACAATATGTATGTGCGCTTGCGTAAGTAGTACATTACACGTTGGTCAGTATTCACTGATACGTTCGATATAATGAAATTTAATAAACAAAAAAGTAAACACGAGAGAGAGAGAGAAAGAGAGAGAAAGAGAGAGAGAGAGAGAGAGAGAGAGAGAGAATAGGATTTTATAAAATCTGTTTAAACCAAAACCAAGTTGATTTAGGAATCTCTTTGATTAATTGTGTTTTGTTACACAAAAGTTCTTATCACTGGATTCTAAATCATCTTTTAGTGAAGATCTACCAATCTATCTATGCATGTATGTACGCATGTGTATATATATATATATATATATATATATATATATATGTACGTACATACGTGTATACGTAGGTATGTAATTTATGTTAGCCTAATACTAGAAGTGTATTAGTCATCCTTCCAAAACGTACATATTAGACGTTGGTTTACCTCCTATTATGTATTCTAAGCAGCTTTGATATTACGAACAGTTAGATGCTTACATACGCTGTGTCCCGATCGTTACACAAAGAGAATTGATTACGGTTATAAGCTCACCGATACTCTACTTGGCTTTTGGATGTAAACAATGTAACTAAACGATACTGTCGATAATATATGTTACTGATAATAATGATTATTATTATTATTATTATTATTATTATTATCATTATCGAAGGTAAACGTTCGAAAAGTTCGATAATCACGAGAACGTTCTTCGGTTTTGTTTTAATTAGGTTTGTTTTTTTTTCTTTTTTTTTTTCTGTTTTTTTTTTCTTTACTTATTTATCTTTTTCTTCTGCTAAGCTCTTCTCGACAGATTGATCAATTTCATTTGATATTATTATTATCGTTATTATTATTTTTTTTTTTTTTAAATATCTTTTTCAATCATTTTATTTTGTTTTATCATCATCATCATCATCATTATTATTATTATTCTTATTATTATTATTATTATTATTATTATTATTATTCTTTCCTTAATTCAATCTTATAGTTCATATTTCACCGACGTCTTTGTTTTTCTTTTTGTTTCTTTCTCTTTCATGTACATGTCATGGGATTAACGATAACTTTGTGTACTTAAAATTGACCAAATATCTGTACGACTTTAATCCCCGTAGCTTTTTTTTTCCTTTCTTTCTTTCTTTCTTTCTTTATTTCTTTCTTGAACGAACTTATTTGTTCATGTCCTTCTTCTTATTTTTTTCCCCCATTATTTTTTTTCTCTTGTATTATTTCTTTTTTTTTTTTTTTGTATATGATTAAAAAAAAAGAAAAATACACCTACATCTCGTACTTATAAAATCCTTTCAAAGAGATTTCTTTTTATATGTCTTATCTTTAAGGATTAATTAGAGATTTCCTTCGTACGATTATGAAAAATATATGAAAATGTCAAATGTGTATGAACAAATTTCATTTCATTGATATTAAATCTTCTCGAAAATAATTCAAAAAAGAAAAAAAAGAAAAAAAAAGAAGAGAAGAGAAAATTTGTAACATTAAAAAATTATTAATCACGAAATTGTTAACGATTAAATATTAATTATGAAGAAAATGAAAATATTTAATATTTTTCATGAAAAAATTCTACGATGAAAATTATTTAAAGATTTTTCATTCGATTTAATTCATCATCACTCTTCACGTATGTACCATAAGGATAATTCCTTTGTTAAAGGACGATCCAATGTCATATTGTTAATAATTCGTGTAAGCAATTCTAATTTAAGATCAATGTCAAAGAACTATATATTTGAGAAGGGCTAAGACCCTCCGTTGGGACCTGGACGAAGCTTGATAACGGTAAATGACTATTACTCGTCGTCGATAATGGTTAACATTGTCATGAACGTTGCCGTAACTATAGTCAAGCTATTGCTTTATATCAGTCTTTGTTATTATTATTATTATTATTATTATACCTGCTCAACGTGATAAACATCGATTTATTACTTGTTCGATAAGGTATAAACAATTCTTAATTCTATAAATTTTATTAGAAATAATCGTTCCTAAGTTTATATATTTTATTATCAGCTTGTATATGATTTTGTATTTTTTTTTTTTTTTTTTTTTTTTTTTTTATTAATACTAAATAGAAAAAAGGACAATTATATTTTCGTCCTTTTAAGACGCCTGTAAATCTGCATTTTTTCAGAATCTTATTTCACTTAATCGAAATAAAAAAAAAAAAAAAAGGAAACAAAAAAAAAGAAATTAATTACTTTATCATTCGAAAAATTAAAATTATTTAATATTGAATCATATTGGAAATGATTTGACGTTATTTAAGAGATTTGTTTAAAGAGATGATAAAAAAAAAAAAGAAAAGAAATATGTAGGTTATAGACTAGTAAAAAATATTCCGAAAGATTCTTTTCTCTCAATAAAATTTTTATGAGATACGTCATCGTCTTTTTTATTTTGATAAAAAGAAGATATATCGTGGCATATGTTACTAAGTTTATGTACTGTAAAATTGTACATATATATATATATATATATATATATATATATATATATATGTATATATGTATGTATATTCTTTTTTTATTGTTAGTAAATAGAAACAAGGATGATTCTATTTTCGTGATTTATTTTATCATCGAATTACTATCATATAACATTGATATAGCTCGTAAATTTACATTTTATTTGACTTCTTCGAAATGAAAAAAATAATTATTTTAAATTTAAAAAAATTTCATATCTATTTTTTTATTAATAGAAAAAAAACATGATTCTATTATCTTGACTTTAATTATCGAATTTTACTATTGTACGTGTATGTAATATAAATCTATAGTTAAATTTTTCGAAACAAAATAAAATAATTACTTTGTATTAAAAAAAAAAAAAAAAAAAAAGAAAAAAACACAAAAAATATTAATATCCACTAACAAGGAATAGGTTTTATTATGAAGTTACGTTCCAAAGAAAGAAAAAAAAAAGAAAAAGAAAAAGAAAAAGTTAGATTGTTTAAATTAACTAGAATTAACGTTAAAATATTATTCTACGAATGAAATAAAATCTTTTCAGAGAAATAACAAATAATAAAATTATTGATTTATTTATAATATCGACATTAATCTAACATATAAATCTATATTTTCCAAGTTTTTATTTCACTCTTGTTAGAAAATAAAACGAATAATTACTTTTCATTCGAAAATATTAATAATTCATCGATAACGAATATACGTCTCACATAATAAATTTTTTTTTTTTTGAAGAGACGAAGACAAAAAAAAAAAAAAAAGAAAAAGAAAGAATAAAAAGAGAAATAAAAAAAATCGTTAGATCGCGAATTATCAAATCTTAGAGATAAATTGTGTAATTTTCAACGATGTATTAATTTGTAGATTTTATTCTATGAATGAAATGAAAAACTTTTACGAGCTAACGTCGTCTATTATTCTTTTGATAATAGAAGAGATAACGTGACATATGACGGTAGTTATATGGATCGTTAAGGCAATCTAGACAAGAGTTTGATTGTACGCCAAACTCGTTTTCGGCAAGGGTGGATTCGTTACATCATTGTTAGAGATTTAATGTCCTCGTAGAAGTCAATCGTACATTCTTGACTGTAGAAATAATTGTGTTACATGGATTACTGTCAACAGTGCAACTCTATATATTGTCGAGTACACTTGTATGTGCATTTAGGATACCTAAATATATATATATATATATATATATATATATATATATATATTTATATATATATAAATATATGTGTGTGTGTGTGTGTGTGTGTGTGTATGTAGGGTGAACGGATATCGATCATGTTGATTGTAGAGAACGTAGGCGTTAATAATCACTTCACATCGACAATGCTCGAGTATCATCGAACGTTAACAATGATCGACGAGCATCGAATGCTCTGTTACTCGATAGATATGTGCGTCTACTTTGATGTCAATGTATATATGTCTATATCAGTATAGTTGGTATACCAATATGTATTATATATAATATCATTTACGAAAAGAAATTCCTATCGAATTAGTTCAGATCGATTATTTTATTAAAAATATAATTAATGATATTTCTTATCGATACGAGAGAAATATATTATAGTAGGTAATATTAGTTGTCAAGTTTTCTTATTTATTTTCTCTCTCTTTTCTTTTTTCTTTTTTTTTTCTTTTTTTTTTTTTTTTTTTTTTTAAATTCCAAATATATTAATAAACGACAAACGAGAATGAATGATCGTATAATAATGTCGGATTATATATGATCGAACGTATAAGTATACGTGTAAGTTGTTGTGAAAGTGATTTAAATAGAAAACATTATCAAAACAGGATAGTAATAATAATAATAATAATAATAATAATAATAATAATAATAATAATAATAATAATAATAATAATAATAATAATAATAATAATAATAATAATAATAATAATAATAATAATAATAATAATAATAATAATAATAATAGTAATAATAATTAGATAATTGCTATATGAAATTTATGGAAATAATTAATTCTCTTCTCTCCTTCCTTCATTCCTTTTTCTTTTTTTTTTGTTTTTTTTTTGTTTTGATCGTCTTACTATTTTTATAATTATCAGTTTACAATACGTACAGAAAGAACAATAATGGTCATAATTATCGAGATCGATTAAAAAATGATTAGTCATAGATAAGTTTGGATTATAAATACTTGTAATGATTGTTCGTGTTTTACTCATTATGTATAGATAAATACATAGAGACATATATATATATAGAGAGAGAGAGAGAGAGAAAGAGAGAGACAGAGAGAGAGAGAGAGTGAGAAAGAGAGATATTTATTTTCAATTTTAACAGTTAACAATGATAAATATCTGTGAGGCTGTCGAAAACGATCGATGACTACCGTATGACCTCGGTAAAATGTTCGTAATCGGTAAACGTCAATAACGCTTTCGTAACGTTATCGAAGATTCCCTGGTTTGATCCCTTCGCGAATGGGAAAACTGACAAGAAACACCATATCAGTTGGGGACTAGCAATCGAGCGAGTGAGCGAGCGAACGTGCGAGCGAACGAGAGATCGATCGAACGTTCGAACGTTCGATCGATCGATCGTTTGATCGTTCGATCGATCGTTCGTGACACACAGCTTGATTGCAAACGAAATTTTGTCCTACCGAAATTGACCGTGATGCTTTCACAGGAAAGGACAGAATTCGAGACTGATAACGAAATCTCTTTCTCTCTCTCTCTCTCTCTTTCTCTCTTCCTCTTTCTCTTTCTCTTTCTCTTTCTCTTTCTCTCTCTCTCTCTCTCTCTCTCTCTCTCTCTCTCTCTCTCTCTCTCTCTCTCTCTCTTTCTCTCTGTCATTCCTGTATATCTATCACGAAACTTGGACGATCGAATAAGCTCGTTCTTTTTTGAACGATATCGAGCGCGGAAGAAAGCTGTTCGTTCGTGACGTTCTCATTCGTGACGATCGACCAGAAGAAGAATCAAAAAAAAAAAAAAAAAAAAAAGAGAAAAAAAAGAAGAAATAAAAAAGAAAAAAAGAAAGAAGGATAGATCTTCGGAAATATCGTCGAAAAACAACATCGTCAAAATTGAATTTTCAAAATTGAATCTATACGAATGATCTATATACGAATGATTATTTGAAATCAATCGTAAGCCATTCGAAGATATTAAATCGATAAGTATTTTGTTAAGTATTCTCTTTTTTCTTTTTTTTTTTTTTTTTTTGTTCGGTGCTGCTATTCTTCTAAAGACGTAAAATTGCATAAAATAATTATCGGATTGGTCATTACGATTAATGCCGAAGTAAATTTTTAATTGATAATTCTTTTTTTTTTCTCATTGAAAATATTACGATATTCTGTATAGATATGAATAATTACACACTATTGTATTTTTAACAAGTAAATAAATAAATAAATAAATAAATAAATAAATAAATAAGTAAATAAATTGAACACAGTAAATTTTTTAATATATTTGATATAATATTAAATAAGTAAACAATAGAAATTTTTTTTTTTTCAATATCCAAATAAACAACGCTAATATCTTATTTATATTAAAAATTCCGACATTAATACATAATTATTTGGCCAATCCAATATTTTTCAAGAGAAAACTATAATCATTTATTCTTATCGATATTTTATTTATCTTTTATTCGTTATTATGAAAAATATAATGCGATATCAATAAAATATAAAAATACAATTAGAGAAGATTTTCATTTCACTCAATAAATCGATTGATGGACGATGAAGTCAACGATCAGACTGAATGGAAAAACATTTTTTAACTTTTTTTTTTTTACTTGCCAATTCAATGAATTAAATGTAATTCTTGAGATATATCAAATGTCATTACTAATTAATCAATTAGTAATAACATTAATAATTATATTTCGATCAATTTTTCGTACAAAATAAAATACTCTTTCCTTTTTTTTTTTTTTTTTTTTCTAACGATGTCTATTTAAAATTCAAGGGAGAGAGAGAGAGAGACTGAAAAAAGAAAAAGCAAATTTATGATACGTCAACGTTGACGCAAGACAAATCATGAATTAAATTCATCTGATTTATCTGAAAAAGTAATGACTTTTATCTCTTTCCAATTGTTATTGGAAGACAATAGAATGATTTTGTCAACGATGTGATGACATTCGTTGTGTAACATCCGTTAAAGCACGTGAAACTATCGATTAATAATTTATTTATTGATACATGTGTATATATTACACAGAATGAATCATATATAACGTTTAATTTGACCAATTGAAAATTAATTGCTTTTAAATCTCTACAATGTGAATTGATAATAATTGTATATTTGCTTATTGATCATATTCATTTTCTATATGTTTATAAATTATAGATCGATCTCAAAGTAAAAATATATACAAATCTGTTAACGATAATATTATATAATTTATATCTCATAATCATTAAATAGATATTGCAAAAATAAATTTATATATATATATATATATATATATATATACATATATAAAAATAAATAATTATTTATAACATTCACGTTCTTAATTCTTTTAATATAACAATCGATCGTATACGATATTATACGTAATAAAATTATATATTTTACGTAAATAAATTATATATTATATAATTTTTTTCGCATACTATCGATCTAACAAATTTATTACTTTCAATTTGCTTGGACAGCGAATCGAAGTGGAAAAAAAAGGAAGGAGGAGAA
>NC_140816.1:6447500-6457500 GCF_050613455.1 Vespa mandarinia | reverse complement strand
TCTTCTGGCGGTTTCAATCGAAAAGGGAATAATTGCGTCTGTGCTTGTACATGTACATGTACATGTATATTTATATGTATATATATATATATATATATATCTGTACAATTGAGTATGAATGTGGATGAATCTGTTTGAGAATTGACTCTCTCTATCTCTCTCTCTCTCTCCCTCTTTCTCTATCTCTGTCTCTCTCTCGCCCTTTCTCTTTCTTTCTCTGTCTCTTTATCTTTCATCCCCTTTAACCTTTCTTACTTACGTTTTTTATTTCCCTTTGCTCGGCCTTTCTCAGCCGATCGATTGTTTTTAGAATATTAAAAAGTACTACCTTTGATGATATAAATTCTCTTGCCGATAAAAATCCAAGAAAGTATTCGTATTATTTGCAAATACAGAATGAAGATTAATACGATATATATATATATATATATATATATATAAAGTATTATACATTTACATACACATATTATAGTTACAAACTATTATGCGTCTATTATAGATATGTGGGTTTGTAATTACGTATGTTCTATCCATTTAACTATCCATCTACCTATTTATCTATCCGTATATATGTATATATGTATATACAGTTATATACTTAAGGTAAGTAAGTAAGTACTTGGCACAGAGAAACCTTGTCGAGTCCTTTATTCACTGCTTTTATCAGGATACGGCAAAAAGCAAGAATCGGATACGCGTATCTCATCGTGTTTTGCGGCTGTACTTTTTTTAAACGACTAAAATAAGCGACTCATCGGAGAAGAATCAAAAGAAAGCACTTGCTTTTTCTCTTTCTCTTTCTCATCTCTCTCTCTCTTTTTTTTTTCTTTCTTTCTTTCTTTATCTCTATCTCATCCTCTATCTTTATCTCTCTCTCCCTCCCTCTCTCTCTCTCTCTCTCTCTCTCTCTCTCCATTTCTGCTTTTTCTTTACGAAACTTCTATGTATACGCATATCATATATATATATATATATATATGTGTGTGTGTGTGTGTGTGTGTGTGTGTTATACATTGGACTTGATTAATGATAGTGAGATACTTCGATGGTTGTTTCACGAAAAAAAGAAAATTACATAGAACGTACTCATGGCTCTGATAATGATAAGAAATTAGAAATTTTTTTCGTCACCTACGTTTTAACCTGCATATACATGATGTATTATTTAAATGCATTTATCTAATGATAAATCGTAAATATACAAAATATATAATATTATATATTTCGTAATTATTTTCGAAATAGAACAAATTCGATTGTTCCTTTCGTTTTCTTTTTTTCTTCTTCTTTTTTTTTTCTTTTTTTCCTTTTTCTTTTTTCTTTTTGGCGGAGGTGGGGGGAAGATTTTTAAACGAAACACGTAACACACTACAGGCGCAGAGAAACGATACTTGCGAAACGTTTGTTTGTTTGGATAAAAAAAAGCCAAAAAAAAAAAAAAAAAAAGAAAAAAAAGAAAAGAAAAGAAAAAAGAAGAAAGTAGAAAGTAATATGATAATAAAGTTACAAGGATTTCGTTTCATTTTATATATATCGTTGTCGCAATCGATTGATTATTTTCTTTTTCTTTTCCTTCTTTTTCCTCTTTCTTTTTCATTTTGTTTCACAGTATTTTTTTTTCTTTATCCTTCGATTCTTCACATAACGCATACGATACCACGATGTTAATCACTTGAAAAATTCGAAGTATTTCATTGAAAAGTTACACGATTTAAAAAAAAAAAAAAAAAAAAGAAAAAAGTTTTCCGATGTATACTCATATATTATGCTACACTTTTTTTCTTTCTTTCTTTCTTTCTTTTTGTTTTTTTTTTTTTTATCTATCTCGTATAGAGATTTTTAACATTTTAACATAAATTCATTTAACACACTCACATACACACACACACTCACACACACGTACATATATATATATATATATATATATATATGTAGGAATATTTTCTCTTTCATGATGCATTACGATTTGCAACAATTGGAATTTATTCGGTAAAAGAGAGAGACAATATTTAATTAACGAACGTTTATCCTCCTGATGCTTTGGATTCACTGACCTCGCTGATGAATTAGTGCTTTGCTGCTTTGACGAAGGAAAATTAAGCGAACGGTATGTTAGATATATCTTTACCTCTGAAAGCTAAACAAATGTCGTTGGATGAATGTTGGAAAATAAAACAAAAAAAGGAAATAGAAAGATAAAGAACGGAACGAAAGAGAGAGAGAAAGAGAGAAAGAGAGAGAGAGAGAGAGAGAGAATAAGGAAGCAAAATTTTCATCAAAAAATAAATACTACAAGCTTATACATTCGTACTACTGTACTATAATATAAGCCAAAATGTGATCAAAAGTTTCTAAATAGAGGATCAAAAGTTCCTAAGTTCGGGGACCCCAAACATTCTCCTAAGTAATTTTTAGTAAAAATCAATTGCTCTCCCTATCTCTCTCTCTCTCCCTCCCTCTCTCTCTTTCTGAAAAACTTTGATTATACTGATTCTATACTTTTTTTTCTTCTTTTAAATCAGTAAAAAATTACAAATAAAAAATTATAGATAGTAAAAATTTGCTCGGGCTTCTAACAAAGTGACCTAAGAAAAATTTATTTAATTTACTTGTATTATACTTTCTATTGTTTTACTCTTAGCTCTCATCTTATGATACAATCTAATTTTAACATCTGTTACTATTTCTCTCCTTTGTCTCTCTCTCTCTCTCTCTCTCTCTCTCTCTCTCTCTCTCTCCCTATCTCTATCTCTATCTCTATCTATCTCTATCTGTCTTAATTGCAAGTTCAAAGATTAGAGGAAGAGAGAGAAACGTAGTTTACTTTAGGATGCATACGGTATATAAAGTTTATACTCCTCACACATACACACACAAATATATATATATATATATATATATATATATATATTATATACATATATACATTGAAATAACAATCCTTCCTTTGATTCATGATTATTGAACATTCCTATCGATATCAATGGACGGAACCTTTCCAATTGGTTGATATATTATTAATGCTATCAAAATCTATTATCATTCTATTATATCACTTAACATTTAAGTTTTACCTTCCTCCATTAACTACCCCTGAAACTCAAAAGACAGATTGGGTTACGTTCACTCGGGTCTTCTATGTAACATGCGGTATTACTAAGTAGTAAGGAATGGCTTGAGGATAGAGGAGGGCGAACTAGACGAATATGAGTATGGGTTCTGAACTTTAACTTCAATGGGGGATGTAGAAGGGATAGGAAAAACCTTCTCGCCATTACCGTTAAGGCGAATACGTAACAACCCTGCCTACGTTTATTTCATAAACCCTTATAAGTAAGTACACGTAGTCGTATCAAATTCAAACAATTAATAGGATTAAGATCGTTAATTATTTTCAAAGGATCCTTTTCGTAAATACACACACACACACACACACACACATAGATATATAAATTCATATAAAATATAAAGTCATATTTTAAATCTTTCGTTTGCTCTATTTCACTGGCAAAATGTTCCATCTATCTATCTAACTATCTATCTATCTATCTATCTATCTACCTATCTATCTTATCCCTAGTGTGTTAAAAGTTTTCAAAAAGTAGAGGGGAACGGAGGGGTCTCGGTCGAAAACTTCGTGATCAATTTCAGCCGTATCTGGATTACTTCCCCCCCCCCCAATGCTTTTTGAATATCTACAAACCGATAGTGCCCAGACATCGTTAAAAGTGTATAAGGAACTTCCAAGAGTAGTCTAACATGAAACGACGGTAAAGAGGGTGGTGATGATGGTGGTACGTATCATCAGGGAGTTTATTATTACCGTAAAAATCGTCGATGAGTAAATAATACGAACAGATTTTGTTCCGCAAAAACCAATTAAATATATAGATAACATCCAGTCGCGAAGATATTTTCATTTGAACTTTCTAATGGAAATTTGCCTTTGGGGAATTATTTCTTTTTCTTTTTTCTTCTTTTTTTCTTTTTCTTTTTTTTCTTTTTTTTTTCTTTTTTTCTAATTATTTCCTCATCATTGGGTACGTCGTCGGTTCATTCTTTACTTCCTTCCTTCCTTCCTTCCTTTCTTTTCTTTCTTTCTTTCGTTCTTTCTTTCTTTCTTTCTTTTTTTCCGAGAAAAAAATAAAAGAAAAGAAAAGTTGAAGAAAAGTTGAACAATTAAAAATTTATATATAAGAAAATAGAGAGAGAGAGAGAGAGAGAGAGAGAGAGAGAGAGAGAGAGAGAGAGAGAGAGAGAGAGAGAGAGAAAGGAAATGCATCTAGTGATTTTTTTCCTTTCTTTTCTCTTTGTTTTTATTTTATTTTTTTTACTTTACTCACTTACTTTTTCTCCTTCCCTTTCTATTTCTCAACGTATAATAAATTATTCAATCTGCGACACATCGTATATGTACAATTAATATAATTTAGTCAAGAATTTTCAATAGTCAATTCTCATTTATCATTTTTTTCTTTCTCTTATTTTCTCATTTTCTTTGTTTTCTTGTCAAAAATATATAAAACAATTTTCCGTTTTCATTTGGACTGCTTTACAACATTTTGAATGATTTAACATTGAAACCAACTTAGTTTAAGACCATCAGATCGAGAGTAATGTATCCATGTATGTATGTATATATGTATGTATATATGTATGGTTAGTACGTATGTATGTATTTAAAGTTTATATAAGGGAAATCATTGGGGAGGGAAAAAGCAATAAAACAAGCTTGCCATTTTTAAGTCTCAAGTTGTGTGATCTATGTACTCTACTATTTGATAAAAGTTAAATTAACGCGTCTACGAACGTATCTTATCAGATACGTATATAAATATATATATATATATATATATATATATATATATATATATATATACATACTTATACGTTTTATCAAGCTATAAACTCTTGCTCGTATTTCGGTCGAAAATGTTGAAAATTTACTTCGTCCTAGTTTTAACGCGAGAGGTGAGATAACATCGTGAGTCACTCGACTTATGTACGAAAAGAAGGTGAGTGAGTAAGTGAGTGAGTGAGTGAGTGAGTGAGTGAGTGAGAGAGAGAGAGAGAGAGAGAAAAGTACTTTGGCGGTTAAGTGTTCACCTTTCCTATTTTGTATATCTATTATATATGTATCTATACACTACACATACATATTTAAGTACGAGCCACGCTAAGTGAACAATTTATGTATATGATGCACTTACATGTATTTCTAAGAAAGAAATATTTCTCATGAAAAACCTAATTTTTCTACTTTTCCTCTCATCCCCATATATATATATATATATATATATATATATATATATATATATATATATATATATATATTTGGACTGAACGTAAGGAACGATTGTATTCTATTGAATATTATTTCAATGGATAAAAAAAAGAAAAAAAAAAAAAACAGAAAAAAGATTAAATACGATCTATTATGGATCTATTTATTAATCGATAGAATATTTTTTGTGTCTTATTTTTAATGTCTTATTACATTAACGGTAACGTTTGGAAGTTTTTCATTGAAAATTATTCCAATGGAAAAATTTTTCAATAAGATCTATTAAGGATACAATGGGAATTGTTAATAAATTAATAGGAACATTTTAATTCTGAACTCTTATCTTTCTTTTTCTTCTTCTTCATCTTCTTCTTCTTCTTCTTCTTCTTCTTCTTCTTCTTCTTCCTTTCTTGTTTTTTCTTTTTTAATTTCCACTAAATTTAACAATCGAATTTATAAAAGAAAGAGAGAGAGAGAAAGAGAGAGAGATTGAAAAAAGCTTATTCCTATACTTCTCCTCACTTTTATGATTCTCACTGTTCTCTCTTTTTTTCTTTTTCCTTTTAATTCTTCATTTATTCTTTTCTTTTTTCTATTTTTTCTTCTCCTGTCTTTTTTTTTTTGGTTTTGCCCTGCCTCGATGATCAGTCGCTCGTGAAATCAAAATTTGTTGGAACGTTCGTTTCCTTTTCCTATCTTCCTCTCTCTCTCTCTCTCTCTCTCTCTCTCTCTCTCTCTCTCTCTCTCTCAACTCGATTTCATTTCGTACGAATATTACACATAACGTAAGTATTCGCGTGGGTAAAATTTCCTTTCTTTTTGCTCATCATTTTCACACATATATATACACACACATACACACACGCACACACGCACACACGCACACACACTCCTTTTTCTTTCTTTATATTCAACACTGGTATGATTTGCACTTTATTATAACGAGAAATATATGTTTAAACTCGACCCTCTTTATTCCTTTCGAGACGTAAAAAAGAAAAAAAAGAGAGAGAAAAAGAAAGAAAGAAAGAAAGAAAGAAAGAAAGAAAGAAAGAAAGAAAGAAAAAATTCGCGATATCGCATTGTATATATTTCATACGTTGTTCCACATCATAAACGAGAACAGAGGCATTTTTCTTTTTTTTTGTTCTTTTTTTTTTTTTTTTGTTTTTTCCCTTCAGTTTTGTTTTTACACCTCCTTCCCTTGTCGGCATTTCGTTCTAACGTATTATGGCTATCGCCAAAGGAAATTCTAACCATTTGCAAATGCTATCCCTTTTGTAGTTTCGATGATGAAACTTGTTAACATTTTTTAACAAATAAACGAACAAACGGATAGTCGAATGCAAAGCGACACGTACGATGAAAATTGAACGCAGTTCGTGGAGGAGAGAGAAGAAGAAAAAAAAAAAGGAAAAGAAAAAATAAGAAAGAGAAATTTACAAAATGTACGATTTTTAAGATCGTCTAATATTTTTTATTCTTTTGCTTTTCTTTTTTGTTTCAAAAATTTGTACGTTCAATAAAAATCTATCATTGTGTTTGGCTAAGTTCCACGATAAAGATTTTCTCTTTTCGCGTGCATGATTATCCTTCATGTTTGCTTTCCTTTTTTTTTTTTCTTTTTTTTTTTCTTTTTTTTTTCTTTTTTTCCTTTTTCTTTAATTAAACGTAAGAATTATTTTCTTTGAAAAAGTATACGTATCACGCTCGTTCGTACGCATACCACACGTTTTCGCACGTATCTAACCACACTTTCTTTGTGATTTTAAATTAAAGATAAATAATTGGACGTATAAATGCAAAATCAAGGAAATAAAATAAATCTAATCGCCATTATTATTAGAATAATTAATGTTATAAAATTGAAATAGAAAAATAAACCCGAGGAATATCATCGAGATAATCGCATGTGTTTCACGGAATAGCAATGCTCGAGTTTTCCATGGCCGAGAGAGGAAAAGAGAGAAATAGAAAAGAAAGAAAGAGAGAGAGAGAGAGAGAGAGAGAGAGAGAGAGAGAATAACCGAGTTGCAGAAAGTTGCCTCGATAAGATAGAAATGGATGGGTGATACATGAAAATTGGATCCTTTTAGATGCAGAATAGTACACTCGATCGCCTCCCTTCTTGAAAAAGAAAAACTGTTTTTCGAAAGTTAAACACGAATGTGAATTGCTCCTTAAAAAAAAAAAAAAAAAAAAAAAAGAAGAAAAGAAACAAAAAAGAAAAAAGAAAAATCGAATTATCCTATTATATCTCTTTTCTATCTTTTCCCTTTAACATCTCGTTCTTAAAGTAATTTATATATTTTATGAAAAAATAGAAAAAAAAAAAAAAAGAAAAAAAGAAAAGAAAAAAAATAATAAATAAAATAAAAAGAAAAGAAAAATGTCTATATTTAATGTTTATAAGTATATACCTTTGAATAAAATATTCTTTATCTTTCTACATTGTACAAAGAGCGCGCTCGTCTTTGATACTTAAAAACATTTAACATTTATTTTTCCCTTTTTCCTCATTTTTTTTTCTTTCTTTTTTTTTTTTTTTTTTATTTTATTTTTCCCCTGTCTTTTTTTTCTCCCTTTTTCTTTCTTTTCTTTTTTCCACTCAGCTTTACCTCTTGCACATTACGTTATTACGTTATTCATTTTATACGCTCGTTAATTATTTAGAAAACGAAAAAACCGAGTTTGTTCGTTCGCTTTCTACGTTTCTTTCTAAAAGAAAAAAAAAAAAAAAGACACGGAGACAGAGAGAGAGAGAGAGAGAGAGAGAGAGAGAGAGAGAGAAATATAACGAAGAAGAAAAAAAGGCAGAAAACAAAAAAAGAAGGGAAGAAAAGAAAAAATCTCAGAAAGTACACCTCCCCCCTTCATTTTTGTTTCGTCGATTCATTTTTTCTTCCTTTTTCTTTTTCTTCTTTTTTTTCTTTTTTTAACTCGTAGCAACAGAGCTTGACTATAAAAGACAGAGAGAGAGAGAGAGAGAGAGAGAGAGAGAGAGAGAGAGAAAGTTGCAGGCTTCGTTAAATAACTGCTGCTCGTGAAAGGATTAAAGGGTCGTGTTATCGGCGTACAGGGGGTTGTACTAGTTTTTCGTTTTTACGAAACTCATATTCTTTCTTTTCGTCCAAAGTCCTCGAGAGAGA
Source organism: Vespa mandarinia (assembly GCF_050613455.1). Taxonomy (NCBI): domain Eukaryota; kingdom Metazoa; phylum Arthropoda; class Insecta; order Hymenoptera; family Vespidae; genus Vespa; species Vespa mandarinia. Next base: position 6,449,067 of record NC_140816.1, on the reverse strand, counting down.
GAGAGAGAGAGAGAGAGAGAGAGAGAGAGAGAGAGAGACAAAGAAAGAGATGAGAGTAGTTTACCTTTAGAGACCGTAAATCGCTCAGTCCACCTCTCCACTTTCTAGCCCTATGATAATATCAAACTCGTTTTAATTCGCGAATAAAATAAAAAGAAGAAGAAAAGAAGGAAAAAAATAAAAGAAGGGGAAAGAAAAAATAAATAAATAAAAAAAAAGAAAAAAGAAATAAGAACGAACAACAACTGTCTCAGAAGAAATTTTTCGTCGATATTCCTTTTCGAAAGATTTTTTTTTTTCTTTTTTTTTTTTTTCTTTTTTTTTTTTTTAATTTCTTGATGGAAAAATTTGCGAGAAAATTAATGTCGTCGTCGTCGTCGTCGTCGTCGTCGTCGTCATCGTCGTCATCATTTTCGTCATCATTGTTGTCATTATTTTTGTCACCATTTTCATCGTCGTTGTCGTCGTTGTCATCGTTGTCGTCGCCGTATCAACAAAAATGCCGACGAAGTAGCTTTTTCCTATCGCAATCGTTAAAAACTTTTTCATATCGGCGAGCAGACGTAAAGTGAATTTAACGAAAACTCGTATCACCTTTATTGTACTCAAACTTGTTGCACTCTTTTCTTCTTTTTACGTGAGTGAGGCGGTTGGTTGGAGAATGGTAGTGAGGTGAGTTGGTTGGAGGGAGATAGGGTTTGAGAAGAAAAAAAAAAAAAAAAAATTTCATTCCAGCTGTCGTCATAGCAGAGAAACTAAACGTTGTATTAAAAAAATTTTACATTTGTTCTTCCTTATGAATTAATTTCTCTTTTCTTTTCTTTTTATCTCTCTCTCTCTCTCTCTCTCTCTGTCTTCGTCATAGTACACAAGTAATTAATAATTTTATTTAGAAAATATTTCTTTCCATCAAGCTAAAGTCATAAAAATATATAAAAATAAATCTTATATTTTTCTTTAAAAAAAAAATCTCTAATTAGGAATTTTTTTTTTTTTTATGTTTGCTTCAACAATCTTCTACATTATCGTGTAAAAATATTATATCTTTCGTGTTAGACCAATCGTCATGTAAACAAATACAAAAATATTTATACTTTAATTTTCTCTTAAATTCTAATTAAGAAATTCATCCTAATTTCCTTTCAATCGATAGACAAATAATATTTTATATTTTTATACTAAAAATTTCATTTTTTATTCCTGAATTTGTACTCATTCAAAATTCGTACTCTTTACCGATTTTCTTTCTTTCCATCTTTCTTTTTTTCTCCCTCTTTTTTTTCTTTCGTTTTTTTTCTCTCTTTTTTTTTTTTTTTTTTTTAATCAAGTAATATCAACAATTTTATCGCGAAATATTGATACTTCTCTACGTAATCTTTTTCCCCGGTCTTTCTTCCCGACTTTCTTGATATCCCATTGGAATAGGAAGATTGGAAAAGGTGGGATACTTAAGGTCAGTTCTTAATTGGAAAATTGAGAGCTTCGAGAGTTGTGTCGTAAGTATCGCAAAATACTTGGCACTCGCTAATTGGTTCGAGAGTGATCTCGTTAGCCCGTTCTATCTCTT
>NC_140816.1:6442500-6445000 GCF_050613455.1 Vespa mandarinia | reverse complement strand
AAATATTTTCGCAAAAGTGTTCCTTAAAGGTTCAAATTAAATCGAGAAAGTTACTGACGGATCGATTTTGGAAATTCTTGTGTCCTCTTGCAAGAATTTCTACGTAAATAGATAAAGGGGGCAAAGGTCCATAGTTCACGATCGAGTCACAACAGTGAAAACAAATTGAACGGGGATCGTGGTAGAAAAAAAAAAAATGAAGGAAAAAAAATACAAAATAAAAATTAAAGAAAAAAAAAAAAGAAAAGAACAAAAAACAAATAAAGGAAACTGAAAGGATAAAAAGTGACAAAAAAAAAAGAAATATAAAACTTGTCCTACATATACCCTTATAAATGTCGATCGATCTCTATCGAAAATTATTTCCAATAATAATAAAAAAAAAAAAAAAGAAAATAGTAAGAAAAAAGAAGAAGATGCAAAAATAAAAAAAATTGTACAAAATATTCAAAGCGTCGTATCTTATTGAAAAGGGAAAAGAGAGGAAGAAAAAAAAAAAGAAAAGAAAAGAAGACAGTAGATAATATTTAATCGATATAATCCAAATGAAAGGATTGAGATATTGCAATATAAAATGGAGCAATAAGAACGAGAAATAGCAATCCCTCAAATTTGGGTAGTAAATTTCGGAATCCGGCAAAAACTCTTCGAAGAAGAAAAAGAAGAGGAAGAAGAAGAGATGGTCAAAGAAAACGGCATACGAAACGGAAGTTTGTGAACGAAAGGAATGATGTTTTTTGTCGATTGCTCCGGTTGGATGAAAAGCGCTGTCCGCCTTTCTATCCCTTTTGTTATTCTCCAAAGTTAAGCTTTCGAGAGGCTCGTTTGAAACCTCGAGACTTTCACAAGAGAATAGACTCAGAGTAGACCAATGTAGACCAGAGTAGAACCGAACTACAGTAGAGTAGAGTAGAATAAAAAGAGAAAGAAAGAGAAAGGAGAGAGAGAGAGAGAGAGAGAGAGAGAGAGAAAGAAAGAGAGAGAGAGAGAGAGAGAGAACATCGGTAGCGTTAGAAGATCTCGTCATTACTACGAACATAGTCGAAACTTACGCGTTCCTCAGAGTTTCGTGGAACATAGTGAGTGGATGGTATTTGGTGATGATGGGGTGGTGAAAATTCATTAACCTGGTCCTCCCACCTCCCTATCCCTCCAGCCCCCCCCCCACCATTCACACACGAATTACTACAGGAATGGAAAAAGTATGGATGAGATGGGAGACAAGATGAAACAGAGAGAGAGAGAGAGAGAGAGAGAGAGAGAGAGAGGGAGAGAGAAAGAGAGACGGCAAAATGAAAAAAGAAGAAAAAAAAAAAAGAAGTATGGAGAAAGAAGTGAAAGATTCGGGTGGATCTAGCAATGCTTTCGACGTTAAAAACGAGTCTCGTTAGGAAAACAAAAAAGAAGTAAAGTAAAGTAAAGTAAAGTAAAGAAGAAGAAAAAGAAGAGGAGGAGGAGGAGGAGGAGGAAGAAGAAGAAGAAGAAGAAGAGAAAGAAAAAGAAAAAAAAAAAAAGAGAAAATGTTCTCTAACTCAAAGCTTCGAGGAGGACGTTGAGGACAGTAAAGGGGTTGTCGAAGGAGAGGAAAAGAGGAGAGATGGTTGAAGGTTGAGAGGGGTGAAATCGGGAACAGGGAATGAGGGGAAGGTTCCATCAAAGAAGCGGAAAACTCTGATTCAAAATCTTGTTAAACTTTCGACTTCGATCCTCGTGCCTTCTTACTTCTTCCCTCCAATTCCTCCTCCTCCTCCTCCTTCTCCTCCTCCTCTTCCTTCACCTCCTCTTCTTTCACCTCATCCTTTTCCTCGTTTGCGCGTCTTTCCTTAAGCTGAGACGGTGCCAAGGACGCGGGAGTAAAAGAAAGCAACGAAGATGGAAGTAGACAGATAGAAAGAGAAAGATAGTGAAAGTGCAATGGAAGATGAAAAGGATGGACGACGACGATGGGGTTGGAGGGTGAGTGACTAAGGGAGGGGAGCGGAAAGAAGACAGAAGTTGTTTATCTTAGCGAGTGAGAACATGTCTCAAGAGTATAGAGAACGAACGAACGAACCAACGAACACGGAACATATGCATTCGAACAAATAGGTGTATATATATATATATATATATATATGTGTGTGTATGTGTGTACGTATGTTGTATGTACGTATTTATGTACGTACATACATGTTTGAGCGAAGAAAAAGAGGAAAAAAAAAACGAAGACAAAGACAAAACACGAAAGGTACGAAATGTACAACGATTATATATGTATGCACGTATGTGTGTATATATATGTATATATATATATGTATAAGCACGTAAGTAAGTAAATGAGTGAGAGAGTAAATAAGTAAGTAAGTAAGTAAGTACGTACGTAAATAAACGTTTTGTCGAGTATAAGGGTAAAAATTAAAGGCAAAGACGTTGTTGTAGATGAAAAATACGAAAATAAAAATCTAATACGTAAAATCTAAATAGAAGATAATACGTGAATCATTTTTTTCAAATGAACTTT
>NC_140816.1:6415000-6420000 GCF_050613455.1 Vespa mandarinia | reverse complement strand
GTACCACGGGAAAAGAGTTTCCAGAAAAATTTGCATTTTAAGGAACGCAGGATACTACCTTGCAGTTGGATGTTCGTGCAAACGCATGTAACGTAACGAGCTGGCAAAAAGATCGTAAATCTAAATGAAATACCGATCGATCGAAATAGACGAGAATAGAATTTTGTACGTTCGATATAATTCATTTTTCAACGGGATATAATATATAATAATAATATTCTTTCCTTATACGAAGAAATAAAGAAGAATTTTTTGAGAGAAGAAAGGAATAGAATAAAGGGAAGAGAACTAAAAAAAAAAAAAAAAAAAAAAGGAAGGAGGAAGAAAAAAATATCCTTATGAAAAATTAATTTCGTATCCACACATTTTCTTTTTCTTCCTTTTGCTTTGTTCTTTTTCTTTTCTTTTCTTTTCTTTTCTTTTGTTTTTTTTTCTGTTAACTCACTCAGGCAGGAAGTTTGTTGAATTTAGTTAACTTTATTGTTGTTATTATTATTATTATTATTATTATTATTATTATTATTATTATTATTATTATTATTATTATTATTATTATTATTGTACTTTTTTCGCACTTTTCTTTCTTTTTATTTTTTTCTCTTTTTGTATTTTTTTTCCTGCTTCCTCCCACGTATTAATCGTTTTAATCGTCGAGCACGATACACGCTTCGCATATTTCCTTTCAATTTCGTTTAGACCACAAACGCACACGCATGCACATTTATGCGAACAAAAGCACGCTTTTGTAGATACACCTAGCGGACAAGCGCTATTGAATACGTTCCAATGAAATACGGATTAGCCGCTCGCATTAGCGTGTAATAATAAGCCGAATAACATTTTGATTAAATGATAATTACCAGAGGGATATATCAGGAATTTCTTTAAAAATCCTTGAATTTACGTGTTAATGGTGTTAATGGTAATACATCATCAATCTCTCCTTCCCCCCCCCCACCCTCATACACCCTTCCCATTCACCATCCAATCCAAAATACATTTATACAATGATTGTCACGCGTTATTTTATTTTTTATTATGTAATATATATATATATATATATATGTATGTATGTCAAAACATGATAGATTTATTATAGAAATTTTGCGTATATGTGCGTAGAATAATCAACACTCGACTAAGGAAACAAAAATTTCGAAAATTCGAATTTATCGTTGATATAGATCAATGAACAATATACACACACACACACACATCTTGTTTCATTAATGTTCTTTTGTCAAAAAAAAAAAAAAAAAAAAAAAAAAAGAAAAAAAGAAAAGTAAATAAAAAGTAAAAAATTTTTTCATTCGTTGCATGAAACAAAATCGAAGGAAAAAAAATTTACATCGAAAAAAAGAATTGCGTTCCTTTGAATTATTTTTATAAATTTTTCAATACTCTGCGCAATCCCAATCGAATAATTTTAACACGATATTCTCATCTAAAGCTTTCGTGTTTTATTAGATCGAGAGACAAAGGATAGAATTATGGATTACACGAAATATAATAAAAGCGACAGTTACAACGTAGCGAAAGTTACTTTGTTACTCGGTTGTAAGAGGAGTGGTGGGAAGGGGGCCGAACTTGCAATGAGGAATTTTAAAATATTAAAAGTATTCAAAATTTGTAAAAGAATTTCTTTCTTTTTCTTTTCTTTTTTCTTTGTCTTGTTTTTTCCTTCTTTTTCTTTTTTTTTTCTTTTTCTACTTTTTACTTTTTTTTTACAAACCCGATTAAAGTTTTCGTTATCTTTTTTATTCTTCGCATGGATATATAAATTGTAAAAAATCATGTAAAAAAAACAGGTGTTTTTATAAAATTTTATGCACGAGTTTTCTCTCTTTCTCTCTCTCTAGGACATATATATATATAAATATATATATATATACACACACACATACACGTATGTGTTGTATGTATATTTAAGCGAATCTACACTTTTTTAATAAATTTTAGAGCGTGCGTTTGACGTAGACCTGACTCGTCGAGGGCGAGTGAATCGAAACACTTGTAAACAAATTTACATGCGAGATATTGCATAAAAATTCGTGATGGTGGGGAAAAAAAAAAAAAAAAAAGGAGGAAAAGAAAAAAAGAAAAAAAGAATTCGTAGAAACTTTCTCTTTTTGTCTCTCTCCTTCTTTTCCTATTTTTTTTTTCTTTTCCTTTTTTTTTTTTTTATAATTCTCTTTTTCCTTTTCCTTTTTTTTCGACGACGTAACTGAAAGCTTTGAAGTATAAAAAAAAAAGATAAAAAAAAAGAAGAAAAAAAAAAAAAAAAGAGAGAAGAGGAGGAAAGATCGAAGCAGAAAATGTGTATGTCAACGTTAACGTCCATACGCATAGGGTTTATACATATTTTGTATTCAACAAGGTTGTACCTATTAGGATGAAAGGAGATAGAAAAGGAAAAGTGATTAACTGTTAACTGAACGGATGCGAGCGAAACGAAACGGAACGAAACGAAACGAAACGAAACGAAATGAAATGAAAGATTAACAACCAGTGAATGATACTCACCGGTAGGTACCAGCACGTTAAGTAAGATAGACAGGATGAGACTGGTGACCCGATAGCCGTGTATTATAACCATCAGCCACCTCGACACATTGAATCCAGCAGCATGCCATAAACCTGTGCCTTCGTGTACCATGTTTTTCCAAAGGCTGGTCCGTTTCTCCCGTCCGCACGTATCACCGACTCACCCGCGCACATTCACAAACGTATTACATTAATATACCAAATCCTCGTTTCCAAACCGAGAAATATAATAAACCGAATAATAATATACTCGGTAATATTATACTTTATTCGTATTATTTCAAAAATACGAAAACATTTATGATACACGCCAGAAGAGATGTCACCTTCCTTTCTTTCTATTTATCTCTATTTCTAATCCTCTCTCTCTCTCTCTCTCTCTCTCTCTCTCTCTCTCTCTCTCTCTCACTCCTTGTTTCTATTTTATTTTTTTCTTTTCTTCTTTTCTTCTTTCTTTTTCCTTCCCTCTTTCACCCGTTCGTATTCCCTTCTTCTCTTTTCAATCTAACATTCATTCGCACACTACTAAACGTTTAATATCATTATACCTACCACCCACCAACGAATTAACCAACGTTCTCGTTGCTTTCAATTCGTCCGTATATCGTATATCCTCATAAAAGGAAAAAAATAGGGACGAATCTTTTCGTTCTCGTCCTTATCGTCGTCGTTATCCTCGTATCGTTTACACACTTTTAAATGCCGCGCACATACGCACGCACTCACGCACTCACACACACACACATATACACATATACACAAACGCAGAAGAAACCGTGTCTTTTTTCTATTTACGATACTTTTTCGATTCTTCGATCGAAAAGGTCAAATCTTTCTTCATTGTTTTCTTATATTTTCCTATTCGTACGTATTCGTACGTACTTACGTACGTATGACGTATTTATTCTATATTCCGTAATAATGCATGTTACAAAGAATATAAGATAATATATTACGACGACGACGATAAAAATTTTGCGAGGCGACTTACAGAACAGGTTAGAACGTAATACTCGTTATGTCGCTCACCTATCCTTTAGATTTCCTTAAGTCTTGTGAAAGAAGACCTCCAGGTATAGGGAATTTGTCAATAACGATTCACGTCGCTTATTATCGTTCGATTTTGAAACATGTCGAAGAGAGACGTGTAATAGTAATATTTTTTGTCGTCTTCGTCGTCGTCGTCGTCGTCTTCGTAATAGTAGTAGTAGTAGTAATAATAATAATAATAATAATAATAATAATAATAATAATAATAAAAGGAAGACGCACGGTTTCGTATATTTCGTGTCGATTCTTTGACGATCGAATTAACAAACGAGAGACATATAGAGTACATACTCCGTCTTCCATAAAAGTTTAAAATCCGACATGCGATCAAGAAAGCCGATGAGATACGATCGTGACGGTAACTTGTTATATACTAAGGTTTCTCTGATCTTCTTGAACGTTTCTATGTTTATTGTTTATGTTTTACGCGGCAACAGCGAGAGCGAACGTACGAACGAATGAACGATAACGAGAGAGAGAGAGAGAGAGAGAGAGAGAGAGAGAGAGAGAGAGAGAGAGAGAGAGAGAGAGGGAGGGAGAGGGAGATAGAGAGAGGGGGAAGGAGAAGGAATAAGGAAAAGGGAGAGAAAGTGGGAGTACTAAGAGGAGAGGAATGAAAACGTTTCTGTGAATTCTCTCTTGTCAACATACGTATGTCTATCTCTCTCTCTCTTTGCGTGTGTGTGTATATATATATATATATATATATATATATGTATATCTTACTCTCTTTATTCCCTCTCTCCTTCCTTTCTCCGCTTCTGTCTTCCTTCAAACGAAATTGATATTACGGTTCAGACGAAATTCGTCCCGCTTGAAGGCTATTCCGTATCAACTTGGGAAAGTAATTCTCACGGTGCACAAAAGGCAAATCTATGTAGTATGTCGAAGGGAAATATTCCAGAACAAGAACGGTGTAACCCCTGTTAGAGAGATCGGTGCGTTCGCGAAAACGTTGTAACATTTTAGTTAGCGATACAATGCGTTTCCTACGTACGCCCTACGTCCTTGTGCGTCGTTGTTGTTGCCGTTACTTCCTCCGGATAGTTTCACGTATCGAAACACGTCCAATTTATCTCTCTCTCTCTCTCTTTCTCTCTCTCTCTCTCTCTCTCTCTCTCTTTATCTATCTCTATCTTTCTATTTCACTCACTATTTCGCTTTCTCTCTATCCCCTTTTGCAGAGAGGTATTTTGCAACGAGAATCGACGAAGGAAATTCGAAAGTTATAAAATATCTTTGATAGAGAGAGAGAGAGAGAGAGAGAGAAAGGAGAGAGAGAAAGAAGTTTCTTCGTACGATATTATTCGAGTTAAGGAAATATTGTGGAATGTGTAAAGTGAATGAATGAGATTATGATAGATAGAGACAAGAATAGAGAGATTCAGATTGAGAGAGTGAGAGTG
>NC_140816.1:6405000-6412500 GCF_050613455.1 Vespa mandarinia | reverse complement strand
GAAAGAGAGAGAGAGAAAGAGATATATGAAGAAAAATAAAAAATAATAAAAGTACGTATAGTTGTTAGTTATCTTCCTTTATAAAGTAGATATCTTTAGTATCTCCACGTTATTGGAGCGGAAGATAATGTTCTACAAAAGTAACGAGCTGTTCGCGAAAATCTATTCTATCAACATAAACCCTTGTCTGTTGAACGACTGTGAGAGCGTAGTCAATCGATATTCCATTTCTCATAAGGAATTGATCAAAACGAAAAAGAAATTGTAGAGGATGGCAATCGGAACAGCTTGCACTGCACCATCTTTCTACTTTCTGTTGAGCATTGAATTCTTAAAACGGTAGAATTTTTCTCTTTCAGAAGTCAAATAATCCATCTTCCTTTTTCTAAATTGTGTATTTATTATTTGATCGATAAATTTAAGTTAACGTCGTTTTATCTAATTATTAACAAACGATTTGACAAGATGTACATTTTCTTTTTTTTTCTTTTTTTTTTTTGTGTTTTTTTCTTTTTCTTTTTCTGTTTGAATAAAACGAAACATCTTTTTTTCATTGTTTAAAATTCAAACAAATCATATATATATATATATATATATATATATATATATATATATATGTGTGTGTGTGTACGTACGTATGTATAGGTATATAAGTAATATTTCTTTTTCTGTTAAATACATATTTTTTATTCTAACGAACAAAACGAAATGCAAGTAAAAATAATATGTTATAACGTTTATTTACTTAACATTTAACATTTCCATTACTTTATTCATTTAATAATAATATTCGGTCTGTAACGAGAGTTTGTTATATTCGAGTTTACTTCGTTATCTTTTTCATTTTATTAACTTAATGAATCAATTTTATAAGGGTTGAAAAAGAGAGGAGAAGTATTAAAAACAAACAAATAAACAAATAAAGAAAAAAAATGAGAAGAAATGCACACATAAATTGAAAATATTAATTAGTAATATAATGAGGGATAATGAGTTTTCTAGGAACAAATAAACAACGACAACAACAACGATAACAACAACAACAACAACAAAAGAAAAAACTTTTCCAACGAGTATCGTCGATTTTTAATTTAATTGTTAGAAACTTCGTAGAACACACACACACACACACACACATATATATATATATATTTTTCGATTTAAAAAATCGAATGGACAAAATGGATAATAGACGTGAGTAAAAATAAAAGAAGGATACGTATATTTTTTGATTATCTTTAATTGTCGTGCATGCCTGTGCATTTGTAAATTATAGAAGATTAAATTAAAAGATAATAAAAAGATTAAATTTGAAATGGCCAAAGAGAGAAATCTGACGGAGTCCGAACAAATAAGTAACAATGTTGAAACTCGTAGATTTTAAATTCTTCTGATAACAGAGATCTCCATCAATACGCCATTCTCTCGATCGCAAAGGCTCGGATCTTATATACGTCTATTAAGGACGAACACGTTCTAAGCTTTTCGAAAATGTTTAAGGTAAGTTGAAAAGTTTAACGAATGACCGAGATCGCGAGCTTAAAGGGTTTTCCTTGCTGAGTTACGTGGGCGTAAAGGTAAATACGAAAAAAAGGTAGAATGAAAAAAAAAAAAGGGACGAAAACGATAAAGGGAAGGAAGGTAACAAAAAAGAGAAGAGAGAAGTTCAAAAAAAAGGAAAAAAAAAAAGAAAAAAAAAAAAAGGTCGATAAGGGAAAAAAAGTGAGGAAAACAAAAAGAAAAACAAGAACAAAAATGAAACGGAAAACGAAGAAAGAAAGAAAGAAAGAAAGAAAAAAACAACAACAAAAAAAATGAAAAGGAAAAATAAATGACGATGGTTCATGGTAGGTTTCACCGGTGTACCAACGGTCGAGCAAGAAAAAGACAATGACAAGAAGGAGAAAATTAAATGGAGGTTGTTAACCCCATCATGAAAGTTCAGAGTCCACTCTCTGAGTGTAATCGTTGTGTAACACGCAGGTGTGTTAGTTGTTAAACTCGACGTTAAACTCGACACTATGACGAGATACGAGAATGCGTCGACTCGGAACGTTAGCGAAATCGTTTTCGCTATTATTTCCGGTCTCTGCGGCTAACGTACTGGCGCGAATTAAACGATCTTCGATATCGTTTCGTATAGGAATATTGAATTTCTATTAAAGATAAATATTATAAACTTGTCTATTGTATAGTCCAACTCAAATTTAATATATATAGAAAGAGAGAGAGAGAGAGAGAGAAAAAAAAATAAAGAAAAAGATATATATATATATATATATATATATATATATATATAAATATAAGGGAAAAGAATTTTCTAGGTCAAACGTGTTATAATCGAAAGATGGAATTGGTAAAGGCCAGATGAGATTGTTCGTATTATAAAAACGTTAAAATCGTTCGGACTAATTCGAATTATATCGAATAGAAATGAACATAAAGAGTTTGTGAAGTTGAAGTTTTGTTGAAAGTGTATATAGTTGATAAAGAATGAAAGAAAAAGAAAAGACAATTTGTTTCCATTAACTGTGAACACGATAATGTCTAGAGTCGAATAATAATGAGAAATGAAAGAAAAATAATTTATAAGTAAACAGAGATAGATATATTATAGCGCAAAATATATACGATGTATAAATAATTAAATGTTACGAAAAAGTTGAAAAAGTTGTAATATTATTTTTGAAAGAGAAATCTTTGAACTCATACGTTATATCGATGTCAAAGAAAAATATTGAACGAAAGAACAACAGAAATTTAATGAATACTAATCGTCATATTAGTGGAAAATGTTTGATCTGATGATTATGAAATTGATCTAAAGTATATATATATATATGATGAGAAAAATTATTATATATTTCAATATATCAAATGACTTATAACGCATGCACAATCATTAAATCGTCATTATTTATCCAGCAAATTATATCGACTTTATCGAGAGAGACAGATAGATAGAGAGAGAAAGAGAGAAAGAGAAGAGTAAAAAAAAAAAAAAAAAAAAAAGAGAGAGAGCTTGAAGAAAACTCCTTCATGTTCTTCTTAGAACGTTATTGAAGAAAAGTATCCTCACTCATTTAAGGGGTTTATATTGTCGGCACCCTTCCTGGCGGAGAAAGATCACGAAGGGGGTTGTTTTCTTTCTTTTTCACGAAAGGAAAAGAAAGAAGAAGAAGAAGAAGAAGATGAAGACGAAGATGAGAACGAGGACGAAGATGAAGACGAAGAAGAAGAAGAGACAACCGTTATATTATGTAAGGAGAAATATACAGTTGGCTTCTGAATAATGTAGAAACCAGTGACGGCAATGCCTACACATACATACATACATACATACATACATACATACATACATACATACATACATACGTAGGTAAATACATATGTATACGTTTACTATTCTCCACGTTACGAATCGTTCGGCCAGGATTTGGCATCCGTATCTGGTAATTAAGTTCCCACTCTCGTGTACGGCGCAAGTCGCTATACTAAATCGCATTGCAGCATCAGCCATGCCGATTAAAGGACCCGATAATCCTTTACCTAGATCGATTTAACCTATGCTTCTGTATCTATTATTCAAGATGATTGATCATTATCTTTTGATTTTACATTGCTTTCTTGACTTTCTTTTTATATATATATATATATATCTTTCTACACACACATATTTTTTCTCTCTCTCTCTCTCTCTCTCTCTCTCTCTTTCTGTTTAGCTCGATACAACGTATTTTCTTTCTTAAAATTTTACCGATTGTACGTCAGTTTCAACAGTTACTTCTCATTTACTTTATCAACAAAGTTTCTCCCTTCTGATTTATTTCTAATTAATTTATAAATAAATTTTCTAATGTAATCGGTTTCAGGAAAATTTTTTTGTTTATTTTCTTACTTTTCTATCAATGTCTCTCTCACACTCTCTCACACGCTCTCTCTCTCTCTCTCTCTCTCTCTCTCTCTCTTTTTATCTCTCTACTGTAATACTTAGATGCTTTTTCCAGTTTAAATATTTTTCTTAGCAATGGTATTGCTCAATGTAGAAGTAGAAAGGTATATTTGAATAGAGCAGCATTTCGTATAACGAAGTTTTTACATTTTTCTATAGACATATCTACATACATACATACATATATATATATATATATATATATATATATATATATATATTTATAGATATACTTAAAATTGATATAAAGTTTGATATAAATATTCAATTATTGAAACTTTTCATTGGCGAATAAATATCCGTTATTTATCTTATTCCCATTACAATTGTGTTCATATAAACGTTTCCATTCTTAACGCTAAATTTGACCAATTAAACGAACGAACGCTCAGATTCATTCAGGAGGAACTCGATTGTGTCTATGTTCCGGAACATCGCACGAATATTCCGCGCGACACGGGAAATCAACTGCGCGGAAGTTCGAAGGATCGAACAACGTACATACATGAGAATGTAATCAATCGGGTATTATTCGTCGAACGATGGTCAATATTCGTTCACATTACATCGGCTTCATTATGCGGCCCATATTGATTCGAGTTAGACAGTTAGGTATCTAGGGTATGCGCATAATCTCGGTAACATAGTCGAAATTTTTGTTTATCATATTTTCGAAAGAAATCGTTTAATCGAAAATCAAATATTCCTTGCACGAATTCGCGTTCTTTATTCTTTGAAATTTTTACTCTTTTTTTCTTTTTTTTTTTCTTTTTTTCTTTCTTTCTTTTTATTCGATATTCGAAATTTTCAACGTTCGTGCGATATTTCGTTTGTCCTTTTATTTTTCGACGAAAAGAAAAACAAAACGACGACGACAATAATGACAGCAACAGGAATAACAACAACAATAACAATAACAACAACACGAAAAAATGACGATTTTATAATTGATCCTATCAAAGAGGTCGCCTGTCCTTTCGAACGGGAAAAAATTTTTTCTTCTCTCTTTTTTTTCCTTTTGCCTTTCTTTTTTTTTTATTTTTTATTTTATTCTTTTTTTTTTTTTTTTTTTTTTCTTTTATTCTTTTTTTTTTATTCTTTTTTGACAGTCCACTCCCCGTTATAAATCGCAACGGGAATGAGTTCGTTCGCCTGGCAACATACCCCGGCTAGGTTCGAGAGGGTTGTAATTTAACGCTTGTCAGAAAAACCCACGCTATTTCCTTGTTACGCGGTCGAGACTAATAGCGTCACGGGAAATGATATAACCTCTCGTAACGAAAAAAATGTTCGTTCGTTGCGATTCTACGAGCTCGTCGAAATATGTCAACATTAGTGGACAAGCATCGATGAATAATAGGGAAAGTGGGGATGTGGTTAGGATAGGTTAAGAGTGATGGGTGAAGGGAGGGAGAAGGGGGTGAGAGAGGAAAAAGAATTAAAATTAAAATAAAAATACGCAACGAGGAGAGAAGAGCGTACGTAATAATCTCGATAAGGATCTTCTTTAGTTTTTTCTTTTTATTTATTTATTTTTTTTTTTTTTTTTTTTTTTTTTTTTTTTTTTTTTGAGAGTGTTTCTCTCGTCCTGCTTTTTCTTTCTCTTTTTCCTCTTCCAGTTTGTTCGTCCGGTTGTTATGCTTTTTCTAATTCTTTATATCTTCTCAAACGGATCACCGACAGATATATTTTTGATGATACGTCTTCCATCATTACGAGGAACGTTATTGATCATAGTCGAAGAGAAAAGAAGAAGAAACAGAAGCGAGAAAGGATGCGATCATCTAACCGGCATCCGTGATCCATCTAACCGGCAAAACGTTCAGTTTCAACGCGACAGTCCTTTAAGAACGAACGACGAGCAAAAGAAAAAGTTAGATGGGCTGGTGAACGAGAAGTGGAAATGAGAGGGGTTAGAGGGGAAACCGGGGATGGTCAGAGACGATGGAAAATCCAATAGGAGAGAGAAGGAGCAATTTCTGTAATCCCGTATGATCGAAAGCGTCATCCAATGCGAAATCACTTTTTTAAGCCGTTATAGTAATTAAAAATAAAAAAAAATTTCTATTACTTCGTATAACGTAGATATATATATATATAAATATATAATATTATATGCTCGTTGATCTATATATTTAAGTACTAATATATATTATTATAAATAACCGTATCGATGATTGCATATTGATGATTTGTAATATCGTATCTACAGATAAGCTACGGTTATACTTAGAAATAGAAATGATATTGTTGAAATGTTAACGTTTCCTTTTGTTTCGATCAAGACGAGACGTGTATAAAAAAAAAAAAAAGAAAGAAAAAAAAAAAACATAAAAAAGGAAAAGGGGAAACAAATTTCTCGCGCGATAGAAAAAACCGAAACGTAAAGTGCGAAATACCAAGAGAATTGAATGTTTTCTTTTTTCTTTTCCCTTTTTTTTTTCTTTCTTTCTTTTTCTTTAAACCTACCGCGCAACGCATTCATTCGTCATTTTTGGCACGTACATTCGAAACCAAAACTAACGAGGTTAACTCGTTAACGAGATCTTTTCTTATTTTTTTTTTCTCTCTCACTTTCTCTCTCTCTCTCTCTCTCTCTCTCTCTTTTCTATTTCAATTTATGTAGCAATAAATTAATAAATTAATTGATCCGTTATAATTATCACGTAATTAACTAATGAAGATTATTTTAAATATTTTCGTGAAAATTGATTAATTTAATTACCTTTAACTACAATGAATTCTCGTATTGATCGTATTGCGTATTCTCTAGTATTATTGTTTCATGTACATTTATATATATATATATATATATATATATATATATATATATATACATATGTGCGTGTGTGTGTCTACGCACGGACATATGTCGGTGGTCCAACTGGAGAACGCATTTGCAAACAAATTACGATTAAAGCGATCATTCAGTACATTTTCTAGAATGAGATTCAATTCCAAAGGAGAGATCGATAGATTGAATTGATATAAGTAAACGCCCAGATTTATTAGTTCCCTAAGAGAACGACCACCATCTTCGGTGATCTTTCTATAACGACCTAATTTCTAATTGCCTTCACGATCGACCACTTCCCCCCTTTTTCAATTTTTCTTCCTTTTTCTTTCCTTTCCTTTACTTTTTCTTTCTTTCTTTTTTCTTTTTTTTTTCCTTTTCCTTTTACTTTCTCTTCTTATTTCCCCCGAGGTAATAGAGCGAAGTGAAGAAAGGTCTCTTTTTAAGGAGGCAGAAACTAACGAACGGATCGAAAATGTTAAAAAAGATTTGTAATAATATTTTGCATTGGAAAAATGACACAACTCTAATGAAGCTGTTTACTCAACCCTTAGCACAAATTTCTCCGTTATCAACATAATAATTAGGATAATTTTTCTAATAATAGAATTTTTTGTTCGAATATGACGTTATATATATATAGGTTGTCTTAAAAGTCATTATCGGATAATTAATTGGAATTTTAAGAAAAACGAATTGAGGACAATATATATATATATATATATATATATATATATATATATATATATATATG
>NC_140816.1:6372500-6400000 GCF_050613455.1 Vespa mandarinia | reverse complement strand
TTAGCCATAATAGATAATTATTAATTTTTTAATATAACATCAAAATCAAATATTTTATGTATTTTATTCTCTCTTTCTCTCTCTTTCTCTCTCTCCCACATATATATATATATATATACATAATAATACGATAACAATTTTATATATGGGCGTTTGTAAAACATCTAAGTCAATTTAATAAGTAAATTAAATTTAATAAGGGAAAAAAAAAAATATATATATATATATATACACATTTCTTCAGCGTCTTTTACGTGATACAAGTCTTTTCAAATGACTTTTTTTTTGAGAAATTCTTCTTACACTTTTAATATTATATGTTAATGTTAAGTGTACGTATAAATAGAGATCTTTAAATAAAAACTGCTCGGGTGTCTCGATTGCTTACGTAAAATATGTAAAAAAAAGTCATTGGGGAAAAGTAAAGCTTGGCGGAAAATTTTCTTTCCTTGTGTCGTTATTACTCGCTTCTTTGAACGGCATGTACAAAATTTTCTTTGAAAAATAATTTTGTATACAAAAGCAATAGGTAAAAAGTCACGTCCTATATATTATATATATATATATATATATATATATATATATATATACATATATATATACACGTTATTTATATAATTAACGTTCCTCTAACTTGCATCTTCATCTTTTATTTCTCCCTATCCTTTTTCTAATTTTTTTTTTCATTTCATCCGGCAACGATTCAGAACATCAGAACTCTTTAGGTACATACATAGCTAACCTTAAGAGACAATTTTCTTATGATGTTGACGACAGTCTGGTATCAGAAAAGAAGCTTTTGGATTCGAAAAAAGGAATAGAAAAAAAAAAAAAGGGAAGGGAGAAAAAGAAAAGCGCGAAAACGAAGTACGCTTGTTCTTTCAACTTTTCCTCGTAGAATGAGAGAGAAAGAGAGAAAGAGAGACAGAAAGAGAACATCGGCTACCGGCTTATCCCACAGCTTTTTCCATGAAAGATTTAGGAACGACGCGAGATTTAGCCGTTTCACGTTCCTTCTTTACTAGATTCCAGAAGTAATACCGACTGTTTCAAATTCGCCCAATGTTACTATTCGAGAAAAGTCGAATTTCACTATATCGACGCAATTCAGCCGCAGGTACTATATATACATATATTTTACTCTTTCATTCGTTTTATCCTCTCTTTTTGACGTTATACGAAAAAAAGAAAGAGTGAGCGAGAAATAGAGAGAGAAAAAGAGAGAGATAGAAAGAGCGAGAAAGAGAGCGATGGAAGGATACGGTAGTACGAATAAAGAAAGTGAAAAAAAAGTCTCGTACAGGTAGGGCAGAGTTGCCTGCAATTACCCGCGACAAAGCGCGTTAAATTTCCTGAAATTACTGGCCCGTGTTTCAGGTCGTACACGAGCTCTCTCTCTCTCTCTCTCTCTCTCTCTCTCTCTCTCTCTCTCTCGGTACCCTACCTTTCATTTCCACCAACCAACCTTCGGTCCCTTCTTTCTCTCTCTTTCTCTCTCTAAATATATATATATATATATATCTTACTCTTTCTCTTTAGCTTCGAATTCAGCTCTCTTCCGAAACTCGTTTCTTCCATTTTTCCCTCTCGAGACTGCTCTTTCGTCGCCTTTCCTGGTAGGTCGAATAGTCGAAGAACGAGATAAAGCTCGATGAGCGTAGAAAGAAAGAAAGAAAGAAAGAAAGAAAGATAGAAGGAATGAAGGAAGGAAGGAAAGAAAGAAAGGAAAAAGTAAAAGAAAGAAAGTGGACGAGACTGGTCTGTGAAATGGTGACTTTTCAGGACGAAGGACGATCATTGGCTTGTCTAGTGGATATGGAATGACGGTAACGTGTGAAAAGGAAGACTACGCAGGGAACATACATAAACGACACGAGAGAGAGAGAGAGAGAGAGAGAGAGAGAGAAATGCTATGAGAAACGAGGGAGGAAGCAAAGATTAATGACGAGCTTTCCTCAGCGGCGATTCGAATTTCGTGCTAATGGGGATAGGCAGGATATTTTAAGGATAACCCAAGAGACACACGCTCCTGGTTATATCTCTCGGTGGTAGATACGTGACGCAGGCGCGACCGCCCCACCCAGTTTGCAGGGATCTTCAGTGTATGTGTGTGTGTGTGTGTGTGTGCATATATATATATATATATATATATATATATATATGCATTCGAGTACACTCAATCGCCCTATACAAGTAAATATCAAGCTCGGATGTATGCGTATACTTTATGCACAAAGAATGCTGTGACCGATAACAGAGGAAGATGCAGCACTCGTGAGAAGAAAAGAAAAAAAGAATTTTATAGAGAGAGAGAGAGAGAGACAGAGGGGGGGGGAGGAAGAGAGAGTAAATACGTGAAAACGCGTATGCACTATCAAAGAAAATCATAAAGAGAGATATTGGAAGAGCAAAGGAGTACGAAATTAAATATGGAAGGAATTAAATATGTTTGTATGATGTTCTTCTTATTTTATTTAAAAACATAGAAGCCGCTTTAAATTTTACGAATACTATGTTCTTTCATATCTTTATCTTTATCTTTTTCATATCTTTATCTCTACATACTTCTTATATTTATTATTATTATTATTATTATTTTTTTTTTTATTTTTATTTTTGTTTTTGTTTTTGTTTTTGTTCGTTTGTTTCCCTCCTCCCCCTATTTTTTCGCGTCCTCTTTATGCTTTTAAATCCTTCAAATTCCCCAAGTCGTCTAATTTTTTTTTATTCTCTTTTTTGTTACATAAATTTTGTTAGATAGATAATGTTCTTTTTCTTTTTATTTCTCATCATCATCATCATCATCATCATCATCATCATCGTCGTCGTCATCGTTGTTGTTTTTTAAAATAAACAACACTCTCACGTAGTCTTTATTTTCTTAAATATTTCGCCTTAGCTTATCTCTTCTTTCTTTTTTTTTTTTCTTTTTTACACTTCCGAAGATAAAAAAGTTTTCGTGATAAATTCGTAATAAAAAAAGACAAGACAGTTCGGTGTTACTTAGCTATTGACATGTAACACCTATTCACTTAACTATATGATCTTGTACAATGGTATTGTAGAGTTGAGAAATTTGATTCCCCGTTGAGATCTCGTAACATTTCTCGTCACTTTGAGCAGTCAATCGATGCTGAAATGTATCGTACGGTAAATCGTAATAGTAGTAGTAATAGTAGACGAGAATAATAATAGTAGTAGACGAGAAACGATGAACGAATCGAATGCACTTTGATTAAATAAAAAGTGAACTTGTCAAGAATTAAGAGATTCCCTATCTCTACCTACAATTACATATATATATATATATATATATATATATATATATATATATTACTTTAAGTATTTACTCCATATATTTTTTATATTACCTTTAAGAGTGGTAAAACTCGTTAAAGAATATTTCATTTTAAGTAGAAACCGTCTGATCTTTCAAATAAAATACATCAATAATATCGTAGAGATCTTTTCGATTATAAAATTTATTTGGTTTGTCGAATACATATATATATATATATATATATATATATATATATATATTATATATACTATATATATATATATATATATATATAGATCGAAATGTTCCAATATCGATTAGTAGTTACTTATGAAATACGATAAATGCTAGTGACAAACGAGAATGATATTAGGGAATATACTATCGAAACTTGTAAGTAATCCTATTCGAAATCATATAAATACATTCTTGTGATAATATTATATACGTATATTGCAGGGAAAGGGTGGAAGACTAAGTTCGGAGAAGAGGAGAAGATATATATATTAACACGTAGCACATATATATGTATATATATGTAAATGTTACTAGTCGATATCCATCTATGTATGTATGTCAATCCTCTATAATATATCCATATTCGATGATAACACAAATCATATTTTAAAATCACGTACCTCTTCTGTCTAATGCATCTTGAAATGTACTTGCGAAAACAGAAAAGACTGAATCAGAGAAAGAGAGAAAGAAGTATATAGATAAGTTGAAAGAAGGTAGGATATAAGGAAAGTTAAGTTTTTCATTGAGAGAAAATATCGAAGGGGAAAGCCACGGAATACTTGAGAAAATTATTTCACGCACGATCGACATCTAATGGCGAGCAAAAAAACATTTCTTCGCGGCTCCCGAGAAAAGTGAATGAGGAGAAGAAGAAGAAGAAAATGAGGAACGGAGGAACGGACGAAATTAAAGGGGGTGGGATTTTGTTCGTTGTCTATTTCTTTTTTTTTTTTTCATTCTTTTTTTGTCCTCTCCCCCCCCCTTCCTATAAACGAAGATTTTCCACGATTAATGCCTTAAAATGCTTCGACGTTTTCTTTCATTTTGTCCTTTCTTTTTTTTGTTTTTTTGTTGTTTTTCCTTTTTCTTTTTTCTTCTTTTTACTTTTTATTCCATTATCAATAATTTTTCCTTTGGATCTACTCGTTAAATAGACAGTAAAATTTATATATATTAAATGGCGTTTTAGAAAATTTCAATACTCTCGATTCCAATTGACAAATTCACATTTCCATAAACATTAATCGTAAACACAAAAGAATAATCGCGATATAGATAGATTCAAATTTATATCGATAATTATATTCGCAAATATACAACATGGAAGATTTGTCTAATATGACGAACGTATGTATATCACGTTGAAAAATATAGGATCGATTTTCCCGAATCTAACGATTGAAAATTATATAAATATGTTTCATCCCGCAATAAATTTCTATTAGAAATTTCTTTTCTCTTTTATCTCGTTTCTTTTTTTTTTTTCCTCCCCGGGCCCCCCTTCTTTTCTTTTCTTTTCTTTTCTTTTTCGTTATTCCTTTCGTTAGATATCAGTACTTTTTTCGATACCACGTCGTTCACACCAATTTACTCTATAGAATAAATCTGATATAAATCGGATAGCTCAAACCATTTCAATGGAAAATCGATATAACCTACTGGAATCCTAATCCATCGAAAACTCGAAATTCGCTTCAAAAACGGTCACGAAATCCGACGCGAGAATGCGCTTCTATCTATCTATCTATATTCCTTACAACAACAACAACGACGACGACGAGAACACAACAACAACAACAACAACAACAACAACAATAACAACAACAACAATTGCAAAAACAACAAAAGCAAGGATGGAAAACATGGAGAAAGATATAAAAATGTGTTTAGAAAGTAAACATATAAAAAAGAAAAGTATGGAAAAAAAAAAGTAAATAAAACAAAACTGTTAGATCTATCTGTTCGCGAACATAAGACTATTATTTTATTTTTTCTGAACTCATACACACGAGGAAAAATATATACGTGTGTATACGTGTGTGTGTGTGTATATATATATATATGTATATCCCCAAGCGAAAAATATTCGCTAGGATTATTATAAAATCTAGTGATTTTATCGAACTATTCTCGAGACGGGTCAATTTTATTTTTAAAAGGAAGACTGGTCCTACTCATAAATTCACTCACTTTAGTCTACTCCCTTAAGGGAGTTGACAACCATCCATA
The DNA here is from genome assembly GCF_050613455.1 of Vespa mandarinia. Taxonomy (NCBI): domain Eukaryota; kingdom Metazoa; phylum Arthropoda; class Insecta; order Hymenoptera; family Vespidae; genus Vespa; species Vespa mandarinia. The sequence continues at coordinate 6,394,470 of NC_140816.1, read as the reverse complement.
AAAATTTTAAATGACAGGAGGAATCAAATGATGTATATCATTAGAAAGGACTTTTTATTCTCCATAGAATGGTATTACTTTTTTCGTTGCTTTTGTTACAAATTTCGAGTCAATAATTTTCGAGAGAATGCGTTTCAAAGTTTCTGCTCAAGAATAACAAGTTGTATTTTATTAAATGTTTGAAATCTGTATCGTCGACCTCTATGTAGTAATAAAGTCTTTGCTCGGTGTTATATCTGCATATGTGTTTATGTGTGTGTATATATATATATATATATATATATGTATATACCTAAGGGTATATATATACCTGAAGGTATTTAGTATATAGTAATATTAGTCTAACTATAGTTAGGACTTACGTAAAACTTCGTAGGTCTGATAATGACCAATTTAGCACGACGCGGCTTTAGTTTAATTAACGAGGACAACTTATCGGGATATTGTAAGCTGATTTTCGAGATAGAACGAAATAGGAGATGATTTTTCAGATAGTATATATATATATATATATATATATATATATATACTATCTGAAAAATTATATGTATATAACAGATTGTATGTACATAAGTACCTATATATGTATTATATATTTATTTATAGATAAAGTGAGATACTCTTTAATAAGTCGCAATATCGTCGATCATGCACTTGAATCATTAGTACATAACAATGGCTAAAATCCGCGTTCAGGATGTAGAGATTCGTAACCGAAGATAATAAGTTTATATCCGTTGAATCTAGCACGAGCGCTTTAATGAGGCATCCACTACTGGCGACGTAGCCAAGAAATTTTCCTGCTTTTATCTTTTCTTCTTTACCATATTACTTTCTCTCTCTCTCTCTCTCTCTCTCTCTCTCTCTCTCTCTCTCTCTCTTTCTCTCTTTCTCTCTCTCTCTTTCTTTTTTACTTCTTTCCACGTTTTACAATTTGCACGTTCCCAGGGAAAAGCTTTAATCCTTTTCTTTAAACTTTATCACATCCTATCGCATTATTTGTTCTTAACGAAAGGTTAGAAATAACGGGTATCTATATAAACACACATAGATACCGATGTATTAGTATAAAAATAAAAATTCGATAAACCAAGAACGGAATCGAGGATGAACAAAAAAAAAAAAAAAAAGAAGAAATAATAACAATAATAATAAATAAATAAAGGTAGGACAAAAAATAAAGAAAATAATTAACGAAAGAAAAGAAAAGAAAAAAAAAAAAAAAAAAAAAAAGAAAAAAAATAAGAAGTAAAAGAAGGAAGAAGAAGAAGAACAAGAAGGAAAAAAGTGAACTTCGAACACGGTCGGTCGCCAAACCCAAGGAAAGATTTAAAGTTATCGGATATTTCCTCGCGAAGCACTCGAATAAGAAGGTGACCTAATTTCTGAATCACCAGGCAAGGTTTAAGGGCATCTACTGGGAATTAATGAATAGAAGAGCAGAAGGGATATTAAAAATTGGAAACGAGTAATAACAAGTTTTAATTATCGAAAGAATTTCAAATGAAATCACGCTATTCGAGTATCAGCACGAGTTGCCGATACGAAATTATTCGCAAGAGAAGATAAAAGAAAAGAAAAAGAAGAAAAAAGAGAGAGAGAGAGAGAGAGAGAGAGAGAGAAAGAGAGAGAGAAAGAATGAAAGAAAGAAAGAAAGAAAGAAAGAATGAATGAGTGAGACAAGGAAGATGATATTTATGCATCGCAATTATAATAACTCGACGGTAATCTCCTTTAGCAACTACGCGCGTAGAAACTTAGTTAACTTATTACTAAAGCAGCTCAAACCTGACGTAGTTTTGCTTCCTCTTATGATTTATATGTATGTATATACATACATATGTATCTACACATGTATATATATACATATATATATACATATGTTCTATCCGTTACTTGTCCGTCCTAATGACTCTCTGTCCTAATTATACCAACATCGTATGGTTTTTTTCTCTTATCGTATATGTGAAAGAGTTTGTTAAATTCATATGTAGGAAAAAAAAAAAAAAAAAAATATATATATATATATATTATACGAGATCGGTCTACGTGGATGGATATAAATTAGTTAAATAATAGGAAATAAAAGATAGACAGACAGAGACAAAAAGAGAGAGAGAGAGAGAGAGAGAGAGAGAGAGAGAAAGGATAATATTTTCTTATCGGTAGAATTTTTTCGAAATTCGTTTGATTTGATGTAAAAAAAAAAAAAAAAAAGAGAAAGGAAAAAACCATAGGATGAAGGGAAACGTTATAGCAATCGACCGAAACGTTCGTTGTGCCTTACGAAATTAGAAAACCGTGGTAAAGTCTAAACCGCAAGTTCGGCCCCATTTTCGTAACTTTCAGGGAAGTACATACTAGCACGAAAAAGTTATAGCTCGTTAGGTAGCTCTTTAGGTGTACTTACTATGCTAGTCTGGTATTGGCTTAGGTTCTACGCGGGGATTTGAAGACCTACGTTCTAGAAACCTTTTCTCTATTCGGTCAGACATTCATCTCTGTTCCATTCATTTGCGAAGTTACGTATAAATCATGTACTTGTACTTGATACGATATCGTCATCTTAAATACTATTCGCCAAGAGACGCAAGTTCCTCGTAGTTAATCGGTTTAAAATTGAAAGTAAAAGAAAAGAAAAGAAAAGAAAAGACAAAGAAAAAGAAAAAGAAATGGAAAGAAAAGAAACGGAAAAGGGAAAAAAAGAAATGTGATAGAAAAAGGAAATGACTTATATGATTAAAGGTGGGCAAACTTAATCGAAATAACTTTTAACAACTTAATTACAAAGACGGAAACTTTATAAGCTCGTCTGTAAAAAGGTACTTTGCTTCGATCAAAAGAGAAAGAAAGAAAGAGAGAGAGAGAGAGGATAAAAGAGGATGAGAAAAAGAGAGAGAGAGAGAGAGAAAGAGAAAGAGAAAGAGAAAGAGAAACAAAGTGAGACAAATTTTGATGAAATTCACGCGCTCTGGTATATACGAGAGATATCGAAATACGGCGCGATATTTAAATAGAGAACGTCGACGAGTGCACGAGTTATCGTTTCCGATAAAATAGTTATTTCCATAGAAATCGTTTGTTATGTCTCGTCGAGAAGCACGAAGAAAATCGATGTCATCGAAGTTACGATATATATATATATATATATATATATATATATATATATATAATATACACACACACACACACACACACACAGAGATACATATTCATATATAATATAGATATATATTAAAAAAATAAAAAAATAAAAAAAAATAAAAATAAAAAAGTTATGAATTTAAAAGGTATCACATTCTGCTTTTTGTCGGGGCACTTTACGAAAGGCGAAAGTGAAATTACATTTTGTCGCATGAATAAAGAGAGTTGAGAGAAAGAGAGAGAGAGAGAGAGACAGAGAGAGAGAGAGAACGAGAAGGAGATAGAAATCTCTGAGGTTGTCTATCTTCTTTCCTTTCAACCGAAGAAAATTCTAGCAGGACGTATTTATTTCAGGGGCATACAATTTTTCATCTCTTATCGTAGTGACACCTCCTATGGAAGGAACGCCGGTACGCTTTCTTAAAATGGTTACGTTTAAGGGCATTATTTCCACTTTGCCGCGGATATGTACCTACATTTATATTTATTATGCCTCTGGCCCGTGCACGGTATGTCCGACGAATCTCTCTCTCACTCTCTCTCTCTCTCTGTCTCTCTGTCTCTCACTCTCTCTTTAGCGCGTCTAGACAAAGTATTCGCACTTTTTAAAAAATATCTACGTTATGGACCAACCATACTCGAATCCAAAAGAGTAAAATTATAAAATGGAGAGAAAAATGGAGAAAGAGCTTGAGAGAAAGAGAGAGAGAGAGAGAGAGAGAGAGAGAGAGAGAACGGAAAAAAAAAAAACAAGTGCGTCATTTCATAAATATTTTTTCTTGTCCCTTTTTCTTATTTCCCTTCTCGAGAATGAAATTCTTATCTGATGGATTTTTCTAAAAAAGACAAAACAATATATAGCTACATATATATAATATATTGTATGTCATATATATATATATATATATATATATATATATATATACCTACCTACACGTCGTATATCAATCAATGATAGAAAGATAAAAATAATCGAATTGTTCTTAAACGTTTTTTATACTCGAATAAAAGAACGCCATTGTTTTGATCGATTTATTTAACTTCTCTTTTTTTTTTTTTTTTTAATGGGGCTATATCAAAATTAATACTTTTTATTAAGAAAAAGTCGTGTTAAAAGTAAAAAAGTACGAAGTAGAACGAAGATGAGGGAGAAAAATATATATATATATGTGTGTGTGTGCATGTATGGCAAGGGAATCGAAGGTTAGAATTTCTCTCTCTCTCTCTCTCTCTCTCTCTCTCTCTCTCTCTCTCTCTCTCTCTCTCTCTCTCTCTCTTTTAAAGATTCTTATCAACCCTTAACTAACCTTTACCACGAATAGACTATAGTCGATACTCTTGTCAGGTCTCTCTTTTCTAATTTATAACGTCTTAACGGCAAAGAAACAAACCTTTCCTTCGCAAATTTACTTCCTACGGCAATAAGTCACTTGTGGTTAGGCGCCAATACAACGTAGCGTATATATACACGTATATATAAATGGTCATACATACATAGATACATGGGTACATACATACATACATACATATACAGTTAACTGCTATCACAGAGGAACAGTATGCGTTTTATTAGTTTCCAACGGTTTCCGAAACACCCTCGTCCTTTTAGCTACCTTTTTTTCTTCTTTTTTCCCCTTCCCCTTTCTCACTCTTTCAATCTCTCTCTTTCCCCCCCTCTCTCTCTCTCTCTCTTTCTCTCTTTTCTTTTTTATTTTTATTTTTACCTTTTTTCTTTTCTTCTTTCTCCTACTTCGTTTCTACGTCGAGCGTACTTACGAGGAACTTCCAAAAGATTTATCGAAAATAGCGTTACTTACTTGAGCTCCGTTGTTTAAAGTTCCCGCCATGAAAGAGTCCGTAACCTCTCGAACAATGTTCATTTCTTTTTTCTTATTTCTCTTTCTTTGACTTAACCCTATCGTGAAAGAACAAAGTATAAATGTATTTATCGATGATATTTTTATTTAATCGTAATAAAACTGATCGATATCATTGTTAATATTCGATGATCGACGTAGTGATAAAAAAGAAAAAAAAAAGGAAAAAGAAAGAAGAGAAGAGAAAAGAATTAAAAAATAATTAGTACGACGTTTGCAAAAGCACAAATTCTATCGTAATTGTAACGTCTTTCGTTCGCTTTCGTTAACGACGATTTCAAAGGCAATGACATCGCTAAACTAGTTACTTTACATGCTTCGTTTACAACGACCTCTCGCGTAATCACATACGAATAGAGTTAGGATTTCGAATATTTAGCTCGTGTAAATATTAATTGTTTGTAATTATGTTACATTTATTCCCTTCGGAGTGTCCAACTGTATTACGGTTGATAATTCGAACGATAGAGATACGAGGCGTAAAATTAATGCGGTAAATTGATCGGTAGACCGAGCAAATTGTATTCTTTCGAGTTAACCGATTTTCCTCATCGTGAACATTATTATTTCATACCTCTGACACAATTTATGCGAGATTAATTTAAAGGAAGTTAACCGGGGAAATCGTCTATGAATTTATGCATTAAATCATTATCGAATTTGATCAACGTAGTAGACGCGGGGTCAACCAATCAGAGAGTTACACTGGGAATACACTTATCTATTCTCTCTATGTATTTCATCTAAAACTAATAAAAATAAATTGCACAAATATTATTTTTCAATATTAATTAACATTGACGATAGATCAAATTGCAAAATAAAAACAAGTTTATTACGTCGATCTGTCTCGTATTTTTTTTTCCTTTTTAATTTTCTTTTTTTTTTGTTTTCTGTTTACAAACGTTTCAATTTTTTTATACTTTTCTTTTTATCAATTTTTTTTACCCCGTCATGTTTGACATTAAGAGAAACTAATTTTGGACAACCTCAGTGACTCTCCATTCATTTCGATATCTTAAAAAAAATTATTAAAAATTGTCAACGCTTCTGCAATTTCTTTGACATTTGATTGCAAGACAAACTGGTATCTTGCCCTGGTAACTTGAACTTTCATTATGTCGAACTAAACTATATTATCTATTATCTGAAATCAATACAGAATATTATAAATTTCTAATGAAGTTCATTAAAATTTAAATAGATTGCATATATTTGTTCATCTTGTATATTGGATAATTGAGAAGGCTAGATAATAGTACATTAAATATTAATACAAAATAAAACACTTTTCTTTATCTTTTAACAACGAATATATATTACAGCACTTGCCATTTTTTTTTCTATCTAATATTACTAACTTTGATCAGACCACCAATTAAAAATTATATTGCAGTGAATATGGATCTGAGTATATAATTTTTTAAACATGGAATTATGCCCTATTAGTACTTGCTGGTCATATGAAAAGGCAATACGCAGAGCACAGGTATAATGTCAGAATATAAAAATCTATGCGTAAGGACTGGAGGCAAGTCATGTGAGTCACAAGATAAAGATTTTGAATCGAATGAGGGAACTTATATAATAGCGAAGCTGCCAAACCCCTATTATTCTTTTAGATGTACAACTCTACTATTTTTGGTACTCGAATAGATTCTTTGTTCTTACTCCTGCATGGGTAAAATATTAGCATCTCTTTTTCAAAACAAATTTGTCAATCTTGCTCATAGCGAAGAGTTTCTTCTCTATTGATGTATTTCCAAATTTTGATATATAGTCAATTGGGCATGACAGATAGAAGATCACACATTAACTTCACTGTCTTCAGAAATTGAAAAACCAGGCCACCAACATATCGGTTGACTTGAGGTATATTAGCTGGTCAGATTTCGATGATAATTTATCTGACATCTTGTACATCGAATAGGACCAGACCGTCTAAAAAAATTTTATGCTCTTGTATATTAGATAATTAATATGCAAATAATAATACAAAATATAAGTATTAATACAAAATATAAAATCTTTATTTATTTTTCAACAATGAATATACATTACAGAGAAACTTGCCATTTTTTCTTTCTAATATCAATATTTATTTATTTATTATAACAGATGAAAAGTAACATTTTTAACGACAAGAGATGTTTCTTATGATCAATCAATTTGAAAAATATCATTGAATAATAATAAAGCTAAATAAACAAAATGGTATATAAAAGAGATACACTTTACAAGATAAATAAATTTATATATTTAGCAGATTAATACTGTATTGAGAAAATATTATTCATAGAAATATCAAATTAGGTGAATGTAGAAACACTGGATTATCTTCTACGCACATTTGATGTATTTAAGTAGGAAACTTATATTAAATTTTAAAATAAACTAACAGGTCAAACTACTAAAATTATTAAAAACTTCTATATTTGCGCAAACAGATTTGAACAAACACTTAATTGTTAAACAGGATTTGTCCTATGAAACAAGTCAGGTTTAACAATTCTAAAAGTTCTACGTTAAAGAAGTGAAGAACAATAGCACCTCTTTGATTATAAGTTTTTGCTAGTGTAGGTTTTTCTAATTTGTCCGTGGAATTTTCTTGTAGTTAGAGTTTGCTGAGTCGTTACAAGAACTTTTCGTACTTTTTATCTAATAGATTCGAGCAATGAAAGAATTGCTCCAAGCAGTGGCTATTTAGAATGTTTCTCACGTTAATATTATTCCAATAATTTCCAACAGTCATCGTCAAAATGTGACAGGTATTCTGATCTGATACTTTAAACGTATAAATTTTAAAACTTAGTATATTTATATAAGACGATATAAAATTATAATTTTTATTTGTTATTACAAAAGAATGAGATTATAAAATAGAGAAAGAAAGAAAGAGAGACAGAGAGAAACAAGGGAAAAGAGATAAAATTTATTAAAAAATTTTTTTATTCTTTTGTTTCTCTTCTTTATAAGAATAAAAGTCTTGTCAGATATAACTTCTCAAGAAAGTATATATATATCTCCTTTCTCAACTACCTTTTTTCCTTTCTCCTTTTTTCTTATTTCGTCTTTTTCTTTTTGTTTTTTTCATTAATACATCAAACGTAGATAAGCGTTACTTGATATTCAAAATCGCGCCATGAAAAACTAACCTCTTTAATGATGTTCAATTCTTTTCGTGGGCTTTATTGAGAAAGAAGAAAATGTAAATGTATTTTCAATGGTACTTTCCTTGCGTCGTTCCTAGTATCGTATATATATATTGGCAATCGATATCGTAATAAAATTAGATTGTAATTAGTTCGAGTTTAGAACTACGAATTCAATCGCACGTAACGTCGTTCAATTACTATCGACAATTTCGAAGGAAATGGCGTCCGATCGGACTACTACCATGGTTCTACAAAACGGAATATGCATAAATCAAATTAAGAGTAACAATGCTACGAGATAGATGAGAGTCATTTTCTAATTTTTCCATCGACTTTATAAAATATTAGGTAAATGGATGTTAAAATATATATATATATATATATGTATACATATTTATACATACTTTGTAAATAAATATATATATACATACATATATATAATCCTTTAATGTATTATAATACAAAAGTAAATTAAACGATTGTTACTTCGAATAGTATATAATATTGTATTTTTATGTTATTTCTTTGAAAAGAATCGCATATATACGTCTCGAATTCTCGTACACTATTTTACACATTCGCAATAGTAAATACGATAATACGGAACGTTATCTTTTATGTATGTATATATACATTTGTGTATATATACATGTATATATACATGTGTATATACATTTTCATTTAGAAAAAGCTTCTTTCTATTATTCGTAGCAAGACAAATTGGACTTCGTTAAAATTGTAATTTAATTCTATTAGCCTTTTAAAGTTTTTCATCACCCCTAGTTTTATAATGGTTTACGTCAACGATGACTAGTCCAAATATAATTCTTGAATGATTTTGATGTACAAATTTAATGTTTAAATTAAAAATCATACAATTGTTTCAACTTTATAAAGCTAATAACTTTCATCCCTTTTAATATTGAATAATTTAATTCTACTTGTAAATGTAAGAACATTTAAAGTTTAAGACGTTGCAAGCAAATATAGAATAAGCAAAACAAATAATTCAATGACTTTGATAGATTTCGAATTAGGTATCATTCATATTTCAATCAGTAAAAATGTCAGCTCTCTTTTTTATACAAGTAAGCTGGAATAATTAAATACTTTTCAATAACACAGAAGTTTTATTGTCGCTGTTACCAGTAACTGACGTAACAAATACTGAAACAATAAGATGTGTCGATAATACTAGATTTCTGTTTCATCCAACAAAATGTCGGTATAATGGAATTCTATTGTATCGAGCATGTAAATGGTCAGTAACAATGAATTCCTGCTTTATCGACTTGAAGATAATACTTGATTGGTATTCTATCAATCGATAAAAGAAAATTTCTGTTTTATCCTTATGCCGGCATTATAGTAAATTCCAGTTTTAAAACCGATTAAAAGAAATAGATTCTAGTTTCACAAATACATCGGATAGAGAAAATAACTGCTTTATTAATCCAGTAAGAATGTAGAGCAAAATATATCGACACCCCATATACCGACATGTTGGAAACAATCGAGTCCAATTTCAATGATTAAGTGTTTTTGTAATTCTGTTTTAAAGCATTAATTTGTATAAAAGAATTTTTTTTACCATCAGTTGATAAAGTAAATGTCGTTCAAAAAAAACAATTTCTAACCTTACCGAATAACAATATAATAGAATTTGTTTGCCATCAGTCAGTAACGAAGGAATCTACTTTAAAAGGGATGGGTATAACCGTACAAGAGACTGCATTAATTATCTAAAAAGTTGGTCTTACCAGTTAGGGGGCAGGGTCAATTTTGTAAGGTCATGGCCAACTTTATAGAGGAGCCGGACTAAGCTGACAGGTGGTGTGTTTAACTTTGAGGGCATGTGGCTAGCTTTGTAAGGGAGGACTACTTTTTTAAGAGCAGGGCTAACTTCATTGGTGGGACTACTTTTTTGGAGAGTGATTAACTTTGTTGGGCAGGGGGGGAGGCTACTTTTTTAGGGCGAGGCTAACTTTGAAATGGGTGGAGTTAACTAAAGGGCTTTACGTACGCTTCACAAATTCGACAATTCATTTGACTATAACTATTATCTTAAAAATCCGATCATGTCGAAGATAAAAGATACTTTATAATATTTGATAAGGAAAATATGATATATGATAAGAAAAAATGAGATAAGAAAATTTTATATATAAGAGATAGAGTATTCTATTAAAATTATTATTTTTTACAAAATATTTTACAGAACCTTGTTTTTTTTGTCGTTAATTATTACATGTATCGATTATATTTATTATTCTTTATGTATTTATATCGTAAAATAAATGCGCATTAGCTTTGTGCGCGTTATATTTAATACGTATCATTGAAACGCATGTCACCACATCAATGAAAGGTGTACATAAATAAAAGAAATTGAAAAGTGTGAGTTTTACAGCTACTAAACTATCTGCTTTAATCCACACTAACCTGATTATGTTGCGCGTGTATATATATATATATATATATATATATATATATATATATATATATATATATGTATTGTGACAAATAATATTTAATGTCACATTTTTAGAACTTGAGATACTATTTTGAAAGGACGATTTATCTCTTCGAATTTAATTTATTAATTATTTATTTTCTTAATTAGTAATTAATTATATTTATTATGTTAATAGTATATGTCTGGAATGTCATCGTATACTGATCCAAGAATAGTGAATTGTTCCTAATTTGTCTCTTATAAATAAGTTCCATTTTTATTTGTTCCTTAATGACTATTTATATATGTGTAAAACTATTAAGTTAGAAAAATTAATATTTATTACAGAAAATGGAAAAAACTATCAGTAAAATACTTGATGTGTCTTGGAGATTCGGTGGTAAGAATAACTAACCTCAAACACAGAAGATGATAATAATTTATAAAAACTGTTAATATAATATAATATAATATAATATAATATAATATTGACATTATAAATGTAACAACAACATTTTAATGCTTAATTGATTAATTGCATTTTTGGTTATGTTTATATAAAATTATATTTAATATATATAGGTTACTTGAAAGAAGTATAAAAAAATATAGTTTTTAAATAATAGTGCTTGCTATCAGAAATTAGTATAATTAGTAAAATGTTTAAATAATAAATACTGATATTATATTATTTGTTTTATAATATTATATTAATTTTTTTCAGTAACCGCAGCAAATAGTGATTCGGACAAAGTTGGCAAATCTTTTCTGCAGCTAAAATTATGTCTCGATGAAGGTAACAGAATAAAAGATCACTTCATCGAGATGAGTATCCCTGAATTTTATAAATTTTTGCATGATCTAGAGAAAGCAAAGATTAATCTCGACTTATTAGTTTGAATACTTTAATTATATATAAAAGTAATATAAATGTTATATCATCAACGTACAATTACTTTAATGTTAATTATAATATATAAGTAACATGTTATCTTTTGTTGAAATCAATTTTAAAATATATTGAAGTAATATTTTTTTTTTTATTTAATAAATAACAATAGATAACCTATCTTTTATTTACAATATTGTAGGTTTCTAATTTATATCTAAAAATATTTTTATCCTATATATTATTTTATATAACATTAAGAAAAATTAGTTTTACATACCTTCAGATTTCTTCATTTATTTCAACATTTTATAAAACTATTAAGAATCATACTATTGAAGTATAACTTTAATATTTTATTTGATTTTATGATAAACTAGTATCTTCTTTTCAGTGTATTAACAGTTTTAACTTTTTAAATTCCATTGCGTTGATACAACCTCTTGGATTCTGCATAATTTATCTGAAATTAATACATAATATATCATAAGTTATCTGAAATTAATACAGAATATTATAAATTTTTAATGAAATTCATTAAAACTTAAATAGTTCGTGTATATTTTGTGATCTTATATATTGAATAATTAAAAGGCCAAATGATAGTATACAAATATTAATACAAAATAGGAAAATCTTTATTTATTTTTCAACAACGAATATACATTACAAAAAGAGAAAGAGAGAGAGAAAGAGAGCTTCTTTTTTCTACTCGATATCAATATTCATTTATTATAGCAGATATTCATTTATTATAGTAAATAATATATTTAAAGGCAGGAGATGTTTATGATAATCAGTCAATTTAAAAAATATCATTGAATAATAATAATAAAGCTAAATAAACAAAATGGTACATAAAAGAGATGTATTTTGCATCTGACATGATAAATAAATTTATTAATTATATTTGCCAGATTAATACTGTATCGAGAAAATACTATTTATAGAAATATCAAAATTAATGAATGCAAAAACAATGGATTATCTTTCAAGTACATCTCATGCATTTAAATGGGAAACTACCATCAAGTTTTAAAATAAACTAACAGGTCAAACTACTAAAATTATTTAAAACTCCCGCATTTGCACATACAGATTTGAACAAAAACTTGTTTGAAAAATATTTGTCATGTGAAAGACAGGAGGTTTTACTGTTCTAAAATTCCTACGTTTAACAGTAGGAGGACTAACAATGGCGCCCCTTTGATTATAAGGTTCTGCTAGTGCCAGTGCAGGATTTTCTGATTCGGATGTGGAATTTTCTTGTAGCTTGAATTCGCTGAGTTGTTGTAAGGACTTGCCTCTTTCTGCTCTTTGTTGAATAGATTCAAGCACTGGAAGAATTGCTCCAAGTAGTGGCCGTTTAGAAGGTTCTCCAGCCCAACATTGTTCCATTAATTTCCAACACTCATCATCAAAATGTGGCAGACGTTCTGGTCTAATGCCTTTCAAACAAATAGATAAATTTCAAGATCTTTAAAATACAAAAACATAAGAAAATATAAAATCATAATATTTACCTTTCTTTACGCTTGTCCATAATTGTTCTTTATTATGAAACTGTTCATAGGTATATGGCACTCTGACATGTCCAGCACATATGTGCCAGAAAAGAATGCCAAAAGCATATACATCGACGCTACTATCATAATGTCCAGATAGAAGTTCTGGAGCCATATGAACAGGTGTTCCTACAATACTTCCTGACATCATAGCTTCGGTGATACAAAATCCAAGGTCAGTCAGTTTTGCTCTATTTTCAGTATCAAGGAGGACATTATTCAATTTAATGTCTCTATGAACAAGTCCTTGAGAATGAAGATAACGTATCCCTTCTAAGACATCAATTGCAATTTGCAAACGTTCTAACCATGACAATCCAGCTCGTATTCCACAATACAGATCTCTACTTAAACGGTCTGTAATTAATAGAACTGCAGTTCCTAATCCATATCCACTTCCATAAGTTTGATCTATAACTGAACCTCTTAATTTCACAATTCTTTTATGATCTGGTATTGATCTGGTATAATAAAATTCCATTGCTAAATCGTTCCAATGTCTTTCATCAGGTGGAATAACAGATTTAACTGCACAAGGTCCTGGAGCTCCTCCCCAACCATCGCATGCAAACACTACACCATATTGACCACGACCAATTTCTTTACCATAATGCGGTATACCGAAACGAACAGCATCAGTCATTGATGTGGATTCTAAGGCTAATCTAGCTAATCTTGGTGCATGACACTTTCTAATGGCTATCCTTTGTTCCTCAGTTCTTTCTAACTTTCCAGAATAATGATTTTCAAGGGACTTTAGGGCCGATTGAAATGCATCATGAGACAATTTTAATTTATCTCTGAATTGCATTGAAATTGTTTTTGATAATCTTGCTGCAGATAATGAATTTAAAACGTCAATAGTAACCTTTTTCCTCCAAGATTCATCCAAGGTTGGAGTAGGAGTCCATGGCAAAGGAAGAGATTTAAAAAGTTGCCGTAATCTTTCTAGAAAAGAATGCACAAGAGACGGCGAAGAATTATGAAGTTCTACATTATAAGCTGCAGAAAGTATTTGTTTCAAAGCGTCACTAGCTAGTAAAGAAGATTCATGATCATAACTTCTTTCTAAACTCAATAAGCACCGTTGTAAAGTGCCTATAAATGTTTCTCTTAAACATTTCACAGAGTTTACCAATTGCTTTGCTACTTTTTCACGCAAACGTCCAAGTACAAATCTTTGCACTTCTGAGGTGGCTGCTTGTACTGTCACTGACCATTCTGCTCTTTCATTATTATCAAAAGGAAAGTTTTGATATTGTTGTGAATCTCCATTTGATAAATATATATCATTTTTCATTTCTTGAATGATATTTTCTATTAATTCCATTAATTCTTCTTGTTTATCGTTAACAATTTTCATCAGATTAGCATACAATTCATTTTCTTTTTGTTGAGCATATTGTATTCTCCTTGGAGTAATCTGAATTTGACGTGCCATATCAAAAGCACTTAAGATAAATTTACGTAAACTGGTTGTATGTACTTCATTTAAATAATTACTTGCATTAACAAGATAACTTTGAAGACAACCTTTAATAAAATATAAAATTCTATCCATTTTCTTGGATGAGTTTATAATATTGCTAGAGCTAACATATTGACCACCAACTAACCATGTTAATTGATCAACTTCAACAGATTCTTCCATTCCAAGATATCCTAAATTAGTTAATTGATCTAGCCATGTTAATCCAAGAGAATTTATTTTATCAAAGTCAACATCATCTTTATCTTTAGATAGATTAGAATCACATGGAGATATTGTACTTTGAAGTCTATGTTGTTCCGATTCTGTCAATCCTGCATTAATGCTATCTAATGAAATATTTACAAGCGACGATATAAATAATACAGGATTATAAGGATATGTTTCTTTCAGATCTCTTAATTCTTCTAGCTGTTGTTCCGATAAAGGTTGATCGCCCAAGGCATAAAGAAATATTGGTAAAATTCCAAGGGTTCCCTTTGCAAGAATTTTAACTGCTCCATTATTTGGGACTACAAAAATTTGAACACCATCTTTTAATATATTTGAATCGAGTTTGACTTCAAGCACTGTTGGACAAACAATATCTTCATTTCCGGATTTAGTCAAATCTTCTATTGGAATTGTGCTCCATGGTTTTTCATTCGCTTGCAATTTTACCACAACTTCATATTCAAGACCCAACGTAAGATTGGCATGATTCGTATGACCATGACTAAATTTGATCCACCTCCATAAACCATTAGACGCTGGTAATACTTCAGTAGAAAATAAATTATTTATTAAAGCTGCTTTAGATTTATTGTCTTGACCGAATACAACTATAGCTGGAGAATTTTCCAAAATATGTACAATTCTGTTTAAAGTTAATGGCGATAATAATTGTTCAATGATATTTTCTGAAACATTAATAGAAAATTAGATATAATATAAAAAAAGAAATACATACACACACACACACACACATATATATACATACACACACAAACGTATAATTGATATTTACCTCCAGGGAAAAAATTTTCTAAATTAATGGCTTCAAGCACATGTTGAGTCTCTTCTAAAATGTGCCTTAATTGATTACGATTACGTTGGTATCTTCTGAATTCGTGTGATAATTTGCTTACCATTTTTAAACCTTTCCTTTTAATCTATAAAATTATTCCAACTTATAGATTATAGTCTTCAAAATATTCACGAATAATAATATCACACTGTTATTTCTAAGTATTTAAATATAAAAATGATGAACTAATCATATATATAGATATATATCAAATTAAGTTTCATTTTTTATCTTTCTTTCTTTTTTTCTTTTTTTTTTAAACATCACATTAATAGACTAACATTGAATTTGAATGAATTATCTTTATTTCACGAACGAACATACTTATTATTTGAAAGTTTACAGGAAAGCATCGAATGATTAATTAAAGACATCTTATCACAGTAATGCGGTTTTAGAATGTAAAACATACGCATTTCTTAACTACACAATTTAATAATATTTGATATAACTCTTTTCATATTATATTTCACTTTAGCTGAGAACATAAAAGATATTCTATTTGTTTATTCACACAATCTTCTTCTTTTTTTTTTTTTACTCTACGCATGTGAGAAGATGAGTAGAAGAGAGACAGAGAAAGAAAGATAGAGAGAGAGAGAGAGAGAGAAAACGTGGTACCGTCGGCACGATTGTAAATCAGAATTTCTATTTTTTCGACCGACATAGGAATTATTCATGAGATTATATCCTGTGACAACTGAGTTACTCATATAACCTATTTATAAATGTACTTTTTTCTCGTCGTCAGATAAAAATTTACTTATATATATATATATATATATATATATATATATATATATAATACGTAGTATCACGTAAACGTTTTCATCAGCTTTGACAGTCGGTTTAATAAGTTACCCGAGGAGGAGGAGGAGGAGGAGAGGGAGAAGAAGAAGAAGATTGTAGAAGAGATAGAGAAGGAGAAGAAGAAGAAGGTGAAAAGAAATGAAGAAAAGTTGATAACACGCGTTGTCGTTCGTTTTAAAAACAATAAGACTAAAAGTTCAGAATAAGATAACCGATCAACGCATATTGGTCGACTGCAATGATTCGACAATGTTCGGTTTTCTTCGACTGTTTCCGACAGTAAAAGAACGCGCGCGGTTGTTTTAATTAATCACAGAATTTGTGAGGATTCACAAGTACGTTTTGTAATCATATTGTACCAACGCGCCAATATATAATCATCCTATAAAGAAAATAGAAAGAATTGAAAGATAAAATTGTATGCGCCATTTACTTAGGCCTTGATATAGATATATATATATACATACATACATATGTCTCTGTGTGTGTATGTGTATGTATCTTTCTCTGTTCTAACATTATATTTTAATATCGATGAAGCAAGAAGAGTACACGTACATAGGAAAGTAATGATCGGACAAACAACAAATATTTTTTCTTTCTTTCTTTTCTTTTTTTTTTTTTTCCATTGTATGATAAAATTTATAAAACAAATTCTCCGAGAGCGGTCTGTGACGTTTAATGATGCGCTTGAAATCATACATTCGCGTTTCTTTATGATAATTTTATTCGAAGAAAGTAGACACAACCCTCGTAAACCCCTCTATGATGAACGCTTAATAAATGATAAAGCACGATATCGAAGACGTTTCTTTTCTCAGCCAAACGAATGCTTAATATAAACTTAAAACAAGAAAGATATTATTACCTTATCACAGTTTTATTTTCAACTAACTTATTAATTGCTTGATCTTTGATATTTAATGATCTTATTTGTTAGATTAAGAGAGTACATTAACCTATATAATTTATATATATATGTATATATATGTAATAAATACTTAACCTATAGTGCCGATCATATCGATGCCAATTTTTCTTTCGTTTGTAAGATACACGTCTTTCCTGTTGTTTATTTATTTATTGTTTTTTTTTCTTCTTTACCGTCCTGGGACAACTTAAGGATACATCCGCAATGCAATAAATAATCTTTTTAACATAATACTTTCTAGTGTGGATTCTTAAAATGTAAAACTTTGCTTGAAACGTTCGAACACGATACGATACTAATAATAATTTATATTAAATTATTTCTTCACCTTTTATAAATTATATACATTAATATTATATTATTAATATTGCATTAATATTATTTTATAATGTTTATGTTTCAAAAACGGTTGACCTTTCGACCGATGTCTAAAACATTTTTACTCGGTATAGGATGTTTTATGCACGCTAGTATAAATATTGAATATTCTCTCTTTTTCTTTTTTTTTTTTTTTTTTTTTTTTAACATCCTGTATAAATAATCAATGAAAATCAACAAATGACTTGTTAAAAAAATATAGTTTGAAAAGACCAATCACGTGGCACTTTGACATTCGAGAAAATTCGAGACGATCTTTGATTCGTTCTCAAGAATTTACTGAATGCGCCATTTCTGCCATCTTTGATAACTTCAGTGAACTACGATTTATTCGTTGCCGCGTTTTTAGGAAACGTTTTATTGCATTTTAACAATTGTCATTAAGCATTTCTGATTATAAAATTATTCGATAAAAATGACATCGGCATTGGAGTCTATGGTTGTCGATGAAAAGCAGCTTCCTGAAAAGCCAGTAGATAGGGAAAAGGTAAATAATAAATATATCATTGAGAACATGTATTTATATATATATATATGTTGTGTGTATATATATGTATATTTATATGTATATAAACAGATTTTTAAGAATATTTCATTAATAATTTTTGATAAATTTCGCAATCTATACAATATAATCGATCGTTGTAATATTGATAATAATTTGAGATTTTAAGGTTATATCGTTTTCTCTCTCAGACATGCCCTCTCTTGCTACGAGTTTTCTGTAATACTGGACGACATCACAATATTATGGAATACAGTAGAGGAAATGTACCTTCCAATGAATTGCAAATATATACATGGTAAAGTTAAAGCGATAAGTATGTTTTTGATTCATAATGAAATAGATTTCTAATTTGTCCAAATCATTTGTATGCTTGTATGAAAACCAGCTTGTATGAAAATATATGTCATTTATAAATGTTTATTAATCTGTTTGTTTTTTATATTTGCTTGTGAAGGATGGATGCTACTCTACGAGAAATTACAGGCCTCGTTAAGGAAGTAAATCCAGATGCACGGAGTAAAGGAACATATTTTGATTTTTCTTTGGTAACTCCAGAATTAAGAAATTCTGGTTATAGAATGAGAGAAATTGGTGTTACATGTTCAGGACAAAAAGGAGCAGATGATAATAAAACATTAGCACAAGCACGGTGGGTATATTGACTAATTGATTATATATAATTGTAATATAATATTTTTAATAGTATGTTTAATAGTAATCCTTTGTTACTACAGTAAGATATCAAAGATATAAATAGAATTTTGATATTTATCTTATATACAATATAATTACTATAGGTGATTATTATAGGTTTACTATAGGTGATTATTTGGATATATCTATAACACCACCTAATAGAATGATGCAACCTGCTATCAGACGTGGTGGTCTTCGTCAGTATTAATTTCATATGAATTTTCTTCGATCTCTATAAATCTGTGTAAATGGCTATAATGAAAAATTGGAAATAAAGCGACTTTGGAAAATGTATATTTCTAAGAAGCATAAGTTATGTTTTGTAATAATAAATGACATAATTGAAAGAAGCTAAAATATTTATATAATATTTGTGTATTTTAATGAAATCATTAAAACAAAATATTTATTTTCTAATATCTAACTATTTACCTATTTTACTTAAATACTTATAGTTAAATATCTATTATCTAATACGCTTAATAATTTTTGTTATTTGTTATTATTCATGTCAAAGATTATTCTACAGAGGTATACCAATAAAGTGTATACCAATGAAATCAATTTGTAGTTTCCTGTTTTATAGAGAATAGCTTATTTATCGACAGTCGCAAAAATGTAACAGGAAATATTACATTATTACATTGGCCAATGAAAATATATCGCCATATATTTGATAGAATTTTATATAAATATAAAAATATAATGAAAAATGTTATCTTTTTTTTGTTTACAATATTTTATGTTACGTTGATAAGAAAGATTATTGAATCTGTAATACCGACTGTACTATAGAAGGTACTTCATAGAGGGCACTTCGTTTGTACCGGCACATGTAGCTAATTACACTTGAGATCTATATCCGTTAATTATTCATTCGTTTGAATTTCTTATTCGCGAGTTGCGTGAACGCGGATGATGGGAAAGATTAACTTAAGAAATTAGAAGATTTTATTAATTTATATTCACTTTAAAGGTAGGTAAATGTATGTTTAAGAGAGAATGTATTTATTACTTTTCAATATAATAATCGTTAAGTTCATCGATCATATGAAAAGATTGTAATATCGAAATATCAAAGTCATCCATCTTGTTTATTTGTGAATTACTTTTATAAAGATTATCGAAGAGTTCTCGTCATTTTTCTCATTGCATTATTTTTCATTGAATCAAAGCGATTTCTTTTTCTACGTACGTACCATAATGACGATACTATTATTTTCGCGAGAATATTTGACGATGTACGACGTTTACTTAGCGCAATTTACATAAATACTTTTCGTTCGTTTGACAATTCTTTAAATATAATATATTTTTTTATGTAAGTATATATATATTTATATCTATATATCTATATATATATATATATATATATATATATATATAATTAAGTAAGTATATATATATCTATATATATATATTACACACACACACACACACACATACACACACACACATATATATATATTTATATATATGTGTGTAACGGTTATTGGTGCCATATTAATTTTGACTGTTACATTAGAAAGACGTATAAAAAAATTTTATTATTACCAAGGTATGATTGTCATGTAATAGATTGTATGCAATATAAGTTATATTTAATATAACCTAACCTTATTACGCTGTTGTATTGATATAGTATAATATGATGAAAATAGGTCGCTGTTGACGTATCGTAGCTGATTGCATATTCAGAAAGAGAAAGAAGAAAAACAAGAAAGGAAGAAAAAGAGAGAGGGGAGAGAGAGGAAGAGGGAGAGAAAGAGTGGTTGGAAGAGAAAGAGACAGACAGGCAGAAAATAAAAAAAAAAACGTCCATCATTCCGGTAAGTGTTTATTAGCGATAATGATCATTTAATTTCTTTTTTCTTTTCGTTTTTGGGGGTGATGGGTAGAAGGCCATACGATATTTCTATACATAGGACAAAGTAAAAAGGGATGATAAATAGATCGATGATCGACGATTGATACGAAATATATTTCATATGAATTTTTATAATCGACTTTGAGAGATAATTTTATTTAAAATGATTATTTTCATGATTTCGTAAATTAATGTAAGCTTGTCGAGAAGTTTGTCGGTGTTTGCTCGACGTCGCAATTGGCTTTTCTCTCGTATTTTACAAAGGAACGAAAGTGCCTGTAAAAAAAACCGGACGATTGCCCGTTTACATCTTGTTTGCCGGGCTATCATCTACCGGTGAAATGAAAAAAAGGGGGAAACATGCACGTGGTTGACGTACGCCATGTGAAACATCTGTAACTGACGGACGGAATATTCGTATTTCTCTCTCTCTCTCTCTCTCTCTCTCTCTCTTTTTCTCTCTCTTTCTTTCTTTTTCTCTCTCTATCTCTTTCTTTTTCTTTTTCTCTCTTTCTCTCACTCCCAAGGGACACGATTTGCTCGTTTACATTTTTACTAAATACTTGCTAACGTATCTACCTACCAGAGTTACGTGTTTCTCTTTCTTTTTTATTTTTCTTCTTTTCTCTCTCTCTCTCTCTCTCTTTCTTTCTTTCTTTCTTTCTTTCTTTCTTTCTTTTTCTCTCTTTCTTTTTCCTTTTTTCCTTCTGTTACGTACGAATAGCCCACAATACTCGTGAAGAATTTTTTCTCGTATACATAATTGCTAATACAGTAGCCATCTTATTAACCGGTTCTACGATAAAATTATTCTTGAAATTTATCTTCGGAACTACGTATGCAAATATTAAGTCATTCGAATTAATAATCAATATGTTTCAATAATCATTAAGCCGATTAAATATTCATAGATGTAAATTGAATTATACGAAACAACCCTCTTTTTTCAAGTCCTTTCAAAATAGAGGAAAAAAAATGAAAAGAAAAAAAAGGAGAACCGGATGTCGTCGTATATATATAGAAAGATATAGTTAACAAAAAAGTGAAATAATATTCTTCAATTATTCCGTTATAATGTTACGAGACAACATAATTTTTCTTTTTCTTTTTTTTTTTTTTTTTTTTTTTTTTTCATTTAAA